>NC_135329.1:176017974-176321005 GCF_023851605.1 Tamandua tetradactyla | reverse complement strand
TGTCCTTTGTGTTTTAAAATTGTTGGTTTACACTGTACAAGTAACAGTAGTAGCCGTTTTGAATAATATAGGTGCTTTTCCTCATCTCATCCCCTCCACCCCATGGTGGGCATGTGGAATGACCCCCAACTTGCATTAAGTGACTCAGCAGATGTTAATTTTGAAAAAGGATCATGGTTTCTGCTCTACTTTATAATCAAGACAAGTGTTTATTAAAATACTGTTTTGGAATGATGGCTGTAATGTAGCAGCAATTTTCATAATAAAATATATTCATCTTTTTGTGGTTGTTTTATGATTGTAGAAGGAATGACACAGGTGGCCTAAAAAATTAAAGAAAACACAGACAGCATTTCTTTTGCTCACTTTGTAATCTATGCCCCTTTATATTGGTCTCAGAGCTCCCTCTGGAGGGAGCTCTCTTTAAAATATATGTAAACTAATAATTATAGCATCTTTACTGGCAAAGAACAAATTAACTTTCTTGTTCTAATTATCCTAGAAGTCTTAAAAGAAATACATTATTTCTATGAATAAAAGACATATTTTGATAGTTGCTGTTTATTTCTTTTCTCCTAAACAAATTCAAGGAAAGAGTAAGAACTTACAGTTCTCCTCAGAAATAGTAGGCATTAGTTAATTCTCTCCCAGATGTAAGTGATATGTCTTCTCAAGAAGCCGTTTACTCTCACTGCCGCTTTCTAACAGAACATGCCTTCTCAGTATTGAAAAGGGATCAACATTTAAAGATTAGTTTATGTTAAACATTCCGTATTTCCATTGGGGGGTGCTTTGACTTTATATACACCGACACCACACGTAGTTATAGATAAGGCCGGTAAAGATAAATTTACTGATTTTGAACCCCTTTAGGAGAGACAAATGGGAATAATAGGTAGAAATAGAGAAGGAAAAACTTGAGACCCACTGAAAAATCTTCAAATAATGGTAAGTTGTCTCAATTCTAAGAAAAAACCTAACAATTGATTCTTTAATTTATTAGAGTCTTCAGTGAAACTGTCCAGTTACTTTAGGTTCTTCATATTATATTTATCCTTTTCAGATAACATATTCAAATGTGAATTTTCAGTTAATTTTCTTGGAGGGATAAATCCTAAATTTCCAGGCCAGTCTGAAAAATACCTATTATTCGTAAAACAATTTACGAAGATCTCTGCCATGTGTGACGGATGCTCACAGCAGCCCTGACAGGCTGGTGCTAACCTGTTTGTCCCCATTTCACAGGCAAGGAGTGGCTGTCATTTGTTCGCTGTCAAAGTAAGCCGTCCAACCCAGATCTCTCCTACTGCAGTTCTAGTGCGTTTTCCTGCTACAGCTGCTGGAGATGCCTAGGTTATGCATTGAAAGTTCTTAAAGTAGAAAATGAGTTAAAGATGAGAATTTTAAATAAATTTAAGTGCTTTGACAAAGTGTGCTCTGCCCAATATTCTCACGAATGTTTTACATTCCAGGCTTGTGCTTTCCTCTGCAGTAGAGAGCAGAGGAAAGCCTTGTTTAATTTGGAATAAAAGAACTGGTAAACCTCTCAGTAATATTGGCTACTTGGACTTTGACCCTTTGCCGTACTGTCAGCAGTACCCCTTTTCTTGTGATGTCTACTTCCAATTTTTCTTCCTTTTCCTTTTCCCCTGCAGCATAATATTCTCAAATAAAAGTAGAAAATGTAGTGAATATTCATAAATTCAGGGCAGTAACTTGGTAGGGGACTTAACAGAAGCAACTATTTTGATGGATTCAAATCCTTCATTATTATTGGCTGAAGAGACTCCCACCATTTTTTTGCCATAGCATGAGAAAATATATAACTCTAATGGTGGCTTTCTCTCAGTTACCCCCACAGTTAAAATTAAAATGCTATCTTCTATATCTTCTATTGTGGGGTATCTGTTATCCTGAACTAATCAGCAAAAATGTTAGCCTTTTTGGTGTTGACTGTTGTTCTGGCAATTTGTAAAAGAAAATACTAAAGTGAATGTTGAAAATCATACAAATTATACTTTTTCAGGCAAGTAATACTTAAGATTTGTGGCAGGTGAGACGTGCATAATTTAGTGGTTAGACTGGTTTAAGTTTCTAGATTAAAACAAAGAGGATGTGCAGAGATTAAACTGCAGCAGCAAGGTGACTTTGGCATCTTAATAGCCAACTGCTATTTTCTACGAAAGCTTTGCTCTGGGATAGGAGCAGCACTGCATGTTTGCAGTCTTGCAGGTAAGAGACCTTACAAAATGACCCTCAGTTACCAGAAGGCATCTCCTATAAATATCTAGCCCTTCTGTCAGGTTTTAACAGCTAAAAATCTAATTCCTGGTAATCTAATTCAATAGCTGAGCTTCAAAGTATATATCTCCAAAATTATAAGGAAAATTTTATGACTTTGAAAGAGTAGACTTTAAGAAGCCACTTAAGTCTGGAATAATGTGAGTTGTTATGGAAACTGAGTAAAATTGAGGATTGGTCCCAGTCCTAGTCAACGGCATTTTGATCAAGCAGGAAACCAACCGTTTTTTTTTTGTATGCTGTAGGGCGGAGGTCACATTTCATTCTTTTTCCATGTGAGTATCCTGTTATAGTAGCACTATTTATTGAATTTTTGTTGTTTGTTTTTTTCCTTTGTTTTGCTTGTTTGTTTTTGGGAAGTGCGTGGAGAAACCAGCATTTTTATATAGGCCATTTACCATGAAGTTTTCAAATGCTCTTTCAGGCTTTGCCTAATAGGAAAAAAATTTTTTGAAAAACAAGCGTAAGAGGGGTAGGGGGGTGTGGCATTTAATAGTAGTTACTACATATTTTAAAAGTTAATGCAATAATACTGATTTTTAAGGTAATTCTTAGGACCAATACCTTAGGAGTCAGAAATAATAATGCATCTTCTAAGTTAATGACAAAAGCTGGCCATCTTTTCTGTGTTAAATGGTCTAGAATTACAAATCAGAGGGTATTTAATTGCAGTCTCAGTCAAGAATTCTCATTCTCAGCAGAAATAGGTATTTCAACCGACGAACTTGGAACAGATTCATGAAAGGGAAGAGACTTCACAGTCGTTTGCATGTTCATCATGGAAATATCTTTGGTCAGGCACTACCATCTTTCAGGATTAGTTACAGAGACAAAAGAAGAAAATGTGTGATTTTTCTACTTGTCAACTACTGAATACCTATTTGAATCTCAGATTCCTTATCTGTAAAATGAAGAGTTTGTATTTGAGTATCTCTAAGGCCCCTTTGAGCTCCTGCTTTTAAAGTTTATTAAGAAAGGAAGTTGAAGTCAGCATAAACAGAGAGGTCAGTGGAGGAGAGGAAGGGCACAGCTCTCTGGAGTTCAGCTGCCACCCTCCTCAGTGCTGATCTTCCTTGCAAACTCCTTGGGTGGGGGTAGTATCAGCTGAGGTTTCTTATTCCATATCTTCACCTCCCATTTTTCTACCCCTTAAAAATAACTGAAAATCCTGAGTGCTTGCTACAACTCAGGCTCTGTTCCAGGGGCTGAGGCTACAGCAGTAAGCAAGACAAACCCGAATATTGCTCTCCAGACCCTTTACAGACATTACACAGGAGACAGACACTGAAAAAAGAAATGGATGAGAGAATTGTGGAGCATAAGTGCTATGAGGATGGTTAAGTTGTAACAGTTTTCTTAGCTACCTAAGGGGAGGGAAAATACTTTTCTGGGTTTTCTATGGATGTGTCATAAAAACCTGAGAATGACCAGGCAGACACAGTTGTCAGAATTCACTTAGGTTGTGGAATTGAAAATTACTGTTTTTATTTCAATGGCTGAAACTTTTGGCCAAAATGAGCCTTTCAGAACTTATGAATTTGTTATCTGTGTGGCCCTGGAGTTGGCAGGAGATTTATTAGAAGCTATTTTCATCATTAAAAACATCTCAGAAACTACGATCTTATCTATAAAGCTCCTTATAATAAATTAATTTCCAGAATTGTCAGTCTCTAGTGTCCCATCTGTTGAATGGAGAGACCTAGTTCAGCATACTGTCAATTGGACATTAAACATATAAGAAATGTGGCTCAATTTTTGATGTGCAAACAGTTGGCCTGTTTAATCTGCACTGCTTAATGGAGGATATGTGATTTGCCAAGGATATGTCCCTGCCTTAAAGTAACAAATTTTAAAAGGTTGCTGGAATATGATGGCTTGGTGTCAGACCCATCTGTTTGCTCTGACTTTTAAGCAAGCACCCATCTCTTTTGCAGTCCTCTACCCTGACGGTGCATCTCTTCCAGAAAGGAAGATAAATCATATTTGCAATTGTTGAGCTAAATGATTAATACCAGCTACAAAAAAAAACAGAATATAAGAAAAGGGTTGATTTAATCTGACTGAATATGGTAGGTTATGAAGGGACAAGGCTGCTAATAGTGTCAAGTTTTGGTAGAATCTTCAATGTGGTTGCAAAAGAATGTATGAGAGAAAGTGGAGATGGAGCCATAAAGGTCCTGGAGAGCCTTAAATACCACGTAGGGCTGGCAAATTAGTCTACAATCTTGAGGCAAGGTGCAGTCAGGAAATGATTTTGAGTTGGTGATCGAGTGTCTCCATCAGACTGTAAGCTCAGCAAGGCAGAGACTGGATCTGTTTTGCTCTCTAGTTTATCCCAAGAAATTGGCATATAACAGATATGCAATAGATATGTGTTTAATGAATGAGTGTAAAAGCAAAGAAAAATGTTTATAATGTAAAAAAGCAAAAAAAGATTATGAGCTCAAGATGATTTTTAAAATATTTTGATCACAGAAATTCTCAAATATACACAAAAGTGGATAGAATAGCATGATTGAACCTCCATGCCTCTATCACCCCATAGCAACAGGAACCACATTTTGTTGATCTTGTTCACCTATGCTTTCAGTTGTTTCTAGGGTACTAAAACAAACTTCAGAAAATTTTATCCATAAATTTATAAGATTGCCATCATCGCATCAACAAAATTAACAGTAATTCCTTATCTAATATCCTATTCATGTTCAAATTTCTCCTAGGGATTCAAGCATATTACAAGATTATTATGTTATCTATATTGTAAAAACAGATGTGTTTAGATTGGAAGAGATTTTTAAAAATAAAGACATTTGGGCGGTGGGATCAAACACTTTGAAATTTTTCTGTTACATTATTTTTTACCAAATAAAAATGCTTACCAGTACATATGTGTTTTCCAAGCCAACACTACCTGAATACAGTTTGCAAAAATGTGCCTTTTAAATTACTAGAATGCCACCCCCAAACAATTTACTTTCCTTATTTGATACATTTCTTTTCATCAATTGTCTAAAATTTTATAGCAGTTTTTTCTGTGGCTTTTCTCACAGCCTTAGAATTTAGAGACAAAATAATAATGATCCAGCTTTTTGTTTGTTTCCAGGCTCAACCTTAACACTCTGATTAGATTACAGACTGAGGTTCTCAACCCTCTCAGATTCAATGTCCCGGTTTTTCACTTATTTGAAACACTCCTTTAAGAAAAGGTCCTGATGTATACTTTATTATCCAGTAGTAGCAAATGCAGTCAGCACCCTGCCCATGTGTTTTTGGTCCTAACCATTTTGGGGCACTCTGGCCCAACTTCCACTGCCAGCTCCTGCACTTGCTGTCTGAAGGCAGGCATGCAGCACACTGGAGGGGCCAGGGGAATTAACACTCTCTGCAAACAGTCATTAACCAATGACTGACAGCACTGATACAGAAATACCCCCACCTTCCCAGCCCTTGTTCCTCCATGGGCTTAAGCTCCAATTGCCCATCGTGTTTACTTGCTTGATAATACATGTTTTACAGGCTTCCTTCCCTCCTTGTCTCAATTCCCTACTATCCTGCTGTTGTTTCCTGGGACCACCTCCCAGATAAATTACTTGCAATAGAATCCTTGCTCTGGATCTGACTCTGAGGGTTCCAAACTAAGACACCTACGCCTAACTTTTTAAAAACACTTTAAATGTCCTAATATAAATAATAAGGAAAAATTAAAGGAATGTAGTTGATACTAAGACATTGTATATTTCAATATGTAAATATGGCACATGACTACACTAAAAGATATAATGAAGTAACAGATGTTTGCATCTGCTCCAGGGATGCAACAGCTTTGAATGCAGGTGCAGATACAGATGGCAGATGCAGAGTGATCTTTACAGATACGGACGCTGGTAGCCATGTGAAGTGGTGAAGCCCTAAACACCAAAGCAGCAATACTATTGGTGACATGATTCTCTGAGATGGTGAACAACTGGATAAAGTTCCAAGCAAAACAAAATAAAATTGTTCCTGAATTTACACAGTAGTAGCACTCCAGAAAAATTCAGCATATATTAAAACCGTGCAAAAATTTTTGTGTTTATTTAAAGATTTGGGTTCTAGGCTCACATACTTATAAATAGGGACTTTTTTTCCAGCAATGTGAAAGTCCAGTGGGATGTTTGAACGTTATATGGGGTATAAGGCAATTCCTCGTTGTGTAGGGCAGCTTCCAGAAATTTTTCTTTAAGAGAAGCTGGCATGTTTCCTTTGCTCTTGTTTTCCTAATCCCTTATCCCATCCTGCTCACTGAAATGTAGATGTGATGGCTGGAGCTCCAGCAGCCATCTTGAAGGAGGAAGATAAAAAGCATCACACCCCGGGGGTGGAGGAGCAGTGAGCTGGAAGGAGCCTATTCCCTGAGAACTTCATGGTGCAAGTCTGCTCTGCCAGCCCTGGATTGTCTCTACCTCTGTTCTTTTACAGGAGCAAAAAATCCTTCTTTGTATATTATTAAACCACTGCTATTTTGGGTTTCTGTTTCTTGGCACTAAATCTAACCTAAACCAAAATAGAAAAATCTATCCTGCGAGTACATCACAGCAGTAGCCCATCACTTGTAATTACCATCAGAGCTGTGAGGAACTTTAGAGTGCAAGGAAAGGGAATGGATGCCTGAGTGGAAGGTGGGCAGGGGTGGTCAGATATGAATGGTGGGTAAAATCAGCTAGGCAAAGAAGTGAAAGATAAACACAACCTTATTTGTCCCTTGTTTTTTTTAAAAGGGGGACATTTTATGAAATTGTTTTCTCTTTCCATAATAGTTTGGTTAGAGAGTAAGTTCCTCAAGGACAAGATTGTGTTTTATTTTATGTGCATTCCAGTGTTTAGCACAATAAATGTTGTTGAAAGTATGTTATAACGTGCTAGGAGCCATGTGGCCAGCATGGTAGAGTGAGTTATGTACTGTTCGTTGATCTGCTTCCTAGCTCTGAACTTCTTTTGGAAGCCCAGCAGAGAGGATGATACAGCCAGACAAAAAAGCAGATCCACCAGGCAAGAAGGACATGAGACTGTCTACAGCAACCAATCCAGAGAATGGTATGTGTCACCAGAATCCCTTTTCTAGTCCCAAAAAGGCTTGTAGTCTAAATCTGTGATCAAACGGATGGACAGAAATTCTACCGTGTACACTTTTGAGTGCACAACTACATCCATTAGTGAGTAAGTCTGCAAGAAATTTTCAAGATGGGAAGGAAAGAAATTGGCATGTTGGGTTCAGAACTTCCTTTTTCTACCCTACAATGTCTTAAGTACAACTTAGAACATTTCATCATCTGTTCATGTTAAAGATATCGCTGCAAGAATAGAATTTCCATGAAAACACTTCGGAAAATATCAGGCATTCATTGAATATTTATCTTTAGTCCTTTCTTCAGTGGAATCCTGCGGTTAGAGTTTTGAAAACATATTGGGAGGAAGAGTTTTTCAATAACACTTTCAGCAAAATTTTCATGGAGAGTAAAAGACAAAAGTCTCTATGTTTGAGTTAGAGAAGCAGAATGCAGAAAATAACTAGTCTATAATTTTGTGATAAACTAAAGGCTGGTAAGATGGAGGAAGGGAAGGCAATCATTATATTGCTTTCAGAATGTCTGACATCTAAGTTTCAGATAGTTAGGTGATTCTCCCAAATGTGAGCAGTAAATCATAGAACAGGGCTTGAAACCAGATCTTTTGACTCTAAACTCAGTGCTTGTTTCCACTCTTCATGAGACCCTAAACCATGTCCCGGTTGTCTTCATGAGACCCTAAACCATGTCTCTCACATATATGCCTGCCTTACCTCCCACCTCCATCTGCCACTCTCTCTCTGCTCTTTCCTTTTTCCAGGTCTCTCCCAAATCCTGAGGCATGTGTTGCAGGAGCTGAGTCTGTTCTACAGTCGAGATATGAATGGAGTGTGTCTCTTATATGATCTCCTCTATTCCCCGTGGCTGCAGGCTCTGCTAAAAGTGAGCACTCCATTGCTTGGAAGCCTTGGCTCACCGCGTGGAACAGAAGGACTGCTTATCCAACAGTGTCACTTGTCAGTCGGCAGGAAATTTCAATTTGGAAAAAGTTCTTAAGAGGCAATCCTCAAAGAAGAACTATCCAAACCTTTTAGCTTAGTTATTGCACTAGATTTAGGAAAGGATTAAGGTGGAAAAGAACACAACAGCTCCTCTCTGTTCTCCCCCCAATTCTTTTTTCTTCTACTCTGCTCCCAAATTTTAGGCTTTTTCCTCTTCTAGAGGTCCCCTGGGATCACGAGGCAGCTACCAAACTAGCCCCCCAAAACTAGCCACCCTTCTCTGCACCCTGTAGCCCCTTGTCCTGGAAATGAACTCAGGAAAATAAAAATACTTACGAATATATTATTTCTCTCTTTTTTAAAAACCGGGAAAGGAAAATGAGATTCTACAGTTCTGTTTAGGCATTTTAAGCTTTTCTTATCCTGAAAATTTCATCTTTTCCCAATTTGGAAAATTTTCATGCACTATACGGTAGATAGCATCTCCAATCTGACTATACTTTTGTTCCTCTGAAGCATGTTATTATTGAGAAAGGTGCTTTTGAAGATTCTTTTGGTATATGTGTGTTACCTTCACTTAAGAAGGAAATGTGGTCAGTTTTATTATGCATATTAATATTACATTATTTAAAATAAGAGAAAATATCAACATCTTTAATATGAAAAAGGACTTCTCCTTGCACTTATTTTAAAACACCTGCTTTCTATGAGGCATGTCCCCACCCTGGGTTCAGCTAGGACAGGAGTTTTAATTTTGTTAAAGGAGTGGCCTCACTCACTCCGGGTGGGCTGTTTGTGCCTTGCGCTCCCTTATCCCTTCATCACTTCCAGGCAAACCCAGTGCTGTGGGCACTGGCACTGAGACAGAGCAGTGAGGCACAGGCGTCACAGGGCCAGACGGAGAAAGTGGGCCGAGTTGGCATCTCCGACGTCGTGTCTCCATCTATAAGAGACCTTAGATGGCTAAAATAAAATTCAGTTCTGCACGGCTGAGCTAGGCAGGCTTTGCTGTACTCAGCCCAGTCCTAGATACTGGCATGAAAAATAAATTCCTTAGGGTCAACAGAGACATAACTGGAATTTTTATAAACGAAGTTTTACTGGGGTATTAGGAAAAGGAAAAAGCCTAAAATTTGGGAGCAGAATATCAGCGAGTATGTAAAGCGTGCCTGCCCTCCTGTCGGGATCCTAGGCAGGACGCTGGACCATGTAGCACAAGTCCTTTGCAGCTGTCCTGCTCCCAGGGGTCCTCAGGGTCTCTGGCCCCAAAAGTCTCTCCCCCTGAGATGCCCCTTTGTACTTAGTCTTCAAGTCCCTATTGGTCTCGGCCCCAGAAACCCTACCCTTACTTAGGATTTGGCAAGAGTAAGAGTTTGAGTTTCTTGTTATTAATGAAATCACTTAGGGAAGATCAATTTCCAGTGATGCTAATAATAAAGCCTTTGAAGCATTAGAACCACCAGACACTTGAGTTCATTTCTCTTTGTCAACTAGAGAAATACCCCTTAATAAAGACAAACAAAACATCATCAGTTTCAGCTGTTTGTGTAGTGCCCAGCTGTTTCTTCCCTTTGGGGGCCTTGAACCTCAAATGGTAATCACCCTGTCATCTATATGCCTCCCACCCTTTGCAGGTTTACGATTGCCTCCAGGGATTTAAAGAAAAGAAACCAGTTCCCACTACAGCCCATGCACAGGCATTATCCCATGAGGTAAGATGATTTGTAATTCATAGAATAATAGAGTTAGAATGATGCCATTTTGATAGCAGTGTTATTTGAAAGAAGTTAAACGCTCTAACAGAAAATATTTAATTTATGATTATGCATCTAATGTATTTTTAATTGACTTTTAATATAAGGGAGAAAATTGACATGCTATCTCTTCAGATTAAAATTGGAAAGACACCATTTTTAGGATAAGGGTCTCTTTCTTTCTCTGTCTCCTTAGTAAACTTTGGACTCAACTCTATATAAACTGGGTTATGTTGTTATTGTAATGATTCCCCAGTTTTTATCTCTAGCCTTCACCTTTTTCCTGAACTCTAAACTCATATATCCTACTGTCTTCTTCCCATCTTATTTGGATGATTATTGGACATCTCAAATCTAATATTTCCCAAACCTAGTTCCTGATCTTTCCTCCCCAATCCCGCTTCTCGCACAGTCTTTTCTAGCTCAGTAGTTACACCTTCATTCTTTCAGTTGCTCAGGCCAAAATATTTGGGGTCATCTTTCTCTTTCTCTCTTTCTCTCATATCCCACATCCAATCTGGTGGCAAATCCTGTCAGCTCTACCTTCAAAATAAGTCCAGAGTCTCACCACCTCTGTTATACTGATTAATATAAGCCAACATCATCGCTTACACAGTTGATTGCAACATAGCCTCCTACTTGGTCTCCCACTTTTACCCTCATCCCCAAATAGTCTATTCCCAACACAGCAGCCAGGAAGATCCTCTCCAAAAGTGGTAGATCATGTCACTTCTCTGCTCAAACTCTTCCAGTGACTTCCCATCTGATTCAGAGTAAATATCAGAGACCTCACAGAGCCACACACAATCTAACCCTCATTACTTCTTTGACTTCACACCCACTGCTCTCCCCTTTGTGCATTCTTCTCCAGCCACAGTTGCTCTTTTGTGGTTGAATTCACCAGGCATGCCCAGCCATATGCCCTCTGTACTTGCTATTCCCTCTGCATGTTACTCCCTTGCCCACTCAAAGCCACATCCTTTGTTCCCTTATATCCTTCCAGTCTCTGCTCAATGTCCCCTTTTCAGCAAGGCTTTCCCAGCTCACCCTGTCTAAAATTGCAACCCCCTCTTAGCACTCTCTATCCTGGCTTATTTATCTTATTAACTCTTTTCACCACCAGATAAAACTATTTATTTTACTTATATATTTTATTTAATGTCTTTCTTCAGTAGAATATAAGACCTATCTCCAATCTGAGAATGGGGATTTTGTTTACCTATTCACTGCTGTATTCATATCACCTAAAACAGCACCTAGCACATAGTAGGTGTTCAATAAATATTTGTTGAGTGCATGAATATATGATAATCCATTTTGCTAGTTATTGCCTAATCGTATTAAAAGAAACAGAAAAAAAAAAACCCAAAGCAATTCTACCCTTAACTCCAGTAATCAACAACTCGGATAGTTCTCAGTTATAACTGTTCTATAGGAAAACACACACTTGAAATTTTAAGTTATCATAGTGAATAGAGGTTTAGCTTTTTAAGCTGCTTGGTTTCATTTGACTGTATGTAACGCACTATTGCTGAAGATTTGTGAGGTGGCTAGCATCAAGAGGTCTTAAGTCTGTCAGAAGGCAGATCTCTTTGCTGTGGTATTAAACCACAGCAAAGAGATCAGAGCTTTTGCTGTTTAGCAGTTTTTTATTGAAACAAGCATTAAAGTTGCTAATCAAACAATAAGCCCTAGAATAGAAATTAGTATTCTATTTTCAATGTGAAGAATGGAGCATCCCATGGGATTAAGTTACCTGATTTTCTCCAGGTACAAATCAAAGTACCTGGAGAAACTCAGGTAGCTTAACCTGCCTTTTAAGCACTCACATTAGCAAAGAGGTATTTCAAAGATGCTAGAGGAAAAGTGCCTTGCTTGTATGGTGTTTTGAAATTGTATTAGTTCCTTCTCCAAGTCTGTGATGTGCCAGGAACGGGGCATTGGGATTTAGGTAAACCTCAAATCTGGGATTCTACCTGTTGATAAGAAAGTGTCGTGAATAAGGAAGAATGCCAGGCCCTGACTTTAAAGATGAAGTCTCTAATGGTAGCTTTTATAAGGACGACACCAACTAGTCAGCAGATTTGTGATTTAGCCTGAGTGAGGTTAACAAGGTGATGAAGCTTTTCAAAAATGTTATGATCTATGATTTTCCATCAACCAGGTAGTGGAACTATTGCGTGGAACCCCTAATTCTCCTGAGATCCAAGAGCTGAGACAAATCCTCCAGGATCCACACTTTAAGGCAAGTGCTTATTAAGAGAAGATAAGCCCAACACAGACAGCACTGAGGAGGATAAATAAATATGACAAAGTGTGATCTCTAAATAGATGCTCTGTTACAGTCCATGGATGCCCGAGAGAATGCACTAAAGGTACAGAACTTAGATGTGACTGGGTCATTGTTGACAGCCAAGAGCCATGCATGCCATATTTATAAGGAATCATCCAGAATTTTCCATGGTGCTATTTCCCTGACAAAGCCACTGCCCTTCTAAAGTTTTAAGGGACAATCAGGGTAGCTTCTAGTTTTAGAGAAATAACCCTCATACTACTTTCCAATGTGGGAGAATAAGCTTAGGATAAAATGTGGAAGATATTCGTGATATACTATATTATGATGATTCACTCCGTGAGGGAGTACATGGAAAACATTTTATTACAGCAGCCTATCTCTTACTATTAATGGATTTTGAGATCAGTTTATCAACAAACTAGAACCTTAAGAGAATATCTGCATTTAAGGCAATGGAATTTACTAGTCAAAAGTTTAGTTTACAAGATAACCATTGGCTATCAAATATCCTCAACAGCACAAACTCCTAGAAAATGTCCTCTGAGTTCCAACTAAATTCTGTCCCCCAGGTTCAGACAGTGACATAGAGTTACAGCATCCCTGCCCTGTGAAATGAAAACTTAATGAATCAGGCATAGAAGGAACTCTTTGATCAGACCTTAAACCAGGACACTCCTTTTTCTCATTCTCTCCCCCATAGGCCCTTCATTGTACTGACCAATTAAACCAAGATGTTTTGTTTACTGTCCCTCATTCTGCTTTAATTGGGAAAAATATTATAAAGGCTGAATTTATAGTTTAGGCTTCTAAGGATCATCAACAACTACAGGGGTTTCCAAAAAGTGAGAAAGTGATGAAATCATACATTTAGCAGAAATGAAAGAATATGTTGTTTCTCTTAACCTCTCTGTGCCTTGTCTCCTTATCTGTAAAAATAGTGATGATAAAAGCATCTGCCTCATGGAGTTGTTGTGACTGTTGAGTGAGTTAATCTGCATGAACAGCCTGGAGCAGGGCCTGGCATGTGTGTGGTACTGGCGGTTAATGTTAATGTTGTCATACCTGTTGTGTGTCTTACATAGTATTGAGCTTCCGTCTTCCAAATGGCTGTGTCCCCCCTGTAACATTTGTTCATCTTTTCCTTCTCCACTCCCAGGCCTTGCTAAGTGCTCATGACACAGTGTCTCAGAAAGACTTTGAACCCCTTCTCCCCCCACTTCCAGACAGCATCTCTGAGAGTGAGGAAGCAATGAGGATTGTTTGTTTGGTGAAAAATCACCAGCCTCTAGTAAGGAAACATTTTATCTTTCATTGTGAATTATACCAGGGTTAATCTTGAACTAAGTTATTTCTAGTAGCTATCTGTAGTAGCTACTTGGGCAGTCTGTCCTGTCTGTGGTTGTACATCTAGTTTGAGGCATTCAGAAAATCTGAGGACAATCCAGGATAATGACAGCTATAAACTGTATCTTAACAATTTTTGTTCATGCTTTCAAATTTATTATGTATATAATATTTTCACTAAGGAAAGATTTCTGATTAGTGTTTTTCTCTTCTCAGTAAAAGCTGTAAGAAATAAGACTATGTATTGAATTGTAATATTTGGCTCTCTGCCATGTACATATATTTCTCTTAATCCCATTGCAATCGCCTAAGTCTTTCTCCTCTGTTAAAAGGGAGCAAAGTAAGGCATTTTATTTTCTAAGAATAGTTTCTCTGATTAGGTTGTAATTATGGGACTTGCTTTATCTTTAGAAGGAGCTAAAGATACTTTTTTCTTGTTGATGTGGTTGGATAGAAGCCTTGGGAGGCAAAGGGCAGATGGTCTTTCCTCTTTGACCGCCTGATGGGACAGAGCCCTGTGTGGCTCCTCTCTTGTTGGTTGGCATGACTATCTTTATCTGAAAGGCCAGAATGAGGGAAGTTACCAGAAAAATGGCCACTTCAGATCAGAGAGGGATTCCATGGTTCTGACTCTCCAGGGGGCCACCATCAAGCGCCACGAGACAACAGGGGACATCCTGGTGGCCAGAGTCATCCACGGTGGACTGGCTGAGAGGAGTGGTAAGCAGGAGCAGCTGGATACAATTCTGTCCAGAAAATGGGAGACCCTTGATTGATTAATCTTCTTTCTAGGAAACCCCTCTTTCCTAACTAAGGCTGGGGCTTTAATAAGTTCCATTGCTTGGTTAAAACAATAAAGAAGGAATTAATAGATACTCCAGAGAAATCTTGCTCCTTCCCTTCATTGAGTCCTTTCCATTCTAGAAACCACATTAATCATATTCCCTTGGTTTACATTCTCATGGCAGCTCAAGGTAAGTATTATCATGCCATTTTATAGATGAGGAAACTGAGTCTCAAAGAGATAAAGTAACTAACTTGCCCAATGTTACACAGCTAGAGCCAGGATTCAGGCCCATCTGCCTTGAACTTTCCCCCTTGACTTAGCCTTTCTGCTTTCAAACAGGCATAGCTCTTTTCATCTTGAAGTCCCTTTTGCTTACACTTTCTACTTACTAGTGAATCAAATTTTCTGCCTTTCACTCCTGTGCTCCTAAAATGGGTATTTCTGTGCCCAGCGTCTTCACTACCCACAGTCCCTGAAGCCTGGAGCATGGATGATACTCTAAAATTCTAATAGTTAATACCCCAGAGATTTCCTAGTTGCTAAGTCCATTGGGCTTTCCTTCATCCTCTATCAAACATTTGATGCTATTGATCACACTCTTCTTGAAATTTTCATCAGCCTTGGTTTCTATTCCATGACATTACCTACTTTTGCTTACCTCTCAAATGTTTTACTACATTTTCTCTTTTAGAGACTCCCTTCTCTTTTTCCCTTTCACCTTTCATTTACTTATTATCCTGATATCTTTATTTTCAGTTCTATCTTCTTTCCACTGTTCTGTTTCCATTTTACAACATCAAATTAGCAAATATTTAAAAACTACCATCAGTTAATACCAAGTGTTGGTGAAGAAGTGGAGAAAATGGAACTCTCATGCACTTCTCATGGTGGCATAACTGGGAATAACCAGTTTGTTTTTATTATTCTTATTTCATAATACATTTTTAAAATTTAGAGCATGCTTGGATGAGTGAGTTTGTTAAACAGCTGTTGGGATAGCTATCTCTACTTCGCCTATTTCTCTGTGCCCTTCTTTTGTGTTCGCGTTTGCCTAGGGCTGTTATACGCTGGAGACAAGCTGGTGGAAGTGAACGGCATTCCAGTCGAGGGCCTGGACCCTGAAAAAGTGATCCATATTCTGGTAACATCTCCTCCTTGTTGTTTTTGTCCATGACTTAGTGAAATACCAAGGCCAAATTGGGCCCAGCAAGCCATGGTGTGTGTACTGTAACACCAGGTGCTTCTGGTCAGCCTTCTCTCTCCAGGCCCTGGGATCTCGTCTGTGCCGGTCCTCCTCTGCTGCCTGTGGTTCTGGCCTGCTTGGAAATTTCCCTTCCCAAGCCCCTCCTTCAGCCCCAGGAATGTGGCCAGATTCCCAGCTCAGGTCCCTTAACACCTGGGTTGCTCCAGTGGAAACCAAGCCCAGTGTGGGCAGAGAGAGACATTGGAGAGGCTGAACCTCAGTAAACTACTTCTTATTCTCCAATATTTTTATATGACCAAAACTGCTTAATATTCTACTTGAGGGTAATTTTGGGAAAAGAAAGAAGTCACCAGAGGGCAGCATAGAGGGAGGAGGCCCTTGCAAGCCCTGCCACTATCTCCTGGTGATTGGAGTTGGGAATTTATAAGCTGATTGTATGAGCCTTTGGTCACCTACAGATTCCCATTCTCAACCCTCAAACCCCTCCCTGAATCACAGTTGAGCTGTCACTGGCCATAGCAGCACAGCCTCTGCTCTTCTCCCCCTATGCAAACTCCATATGTGGGGCCTGAGGTTGATCATATATAGTATATACAGCAGTAGTTCTCAAACTGGGTTCCTGGGAGAACTCTAGGTTTTCACAGAGGTGACTCAGGGACCGAAGGGTAGTAGTATAAGGAGTATACTAAGCTTCTAAATATTTTGTATGCATTTTCTGCAAGGTTCTGCATGGCATAAAAGGTGCTGCAAGGGGAGCTTAAGGACATGCATGCCAGTTTTCCCCAGTACCCGTGGGCAGAAGGGCAGTGCTAGGTGGGATGTTCCTGGTGTAGCGTGATGCCATTTCTTGGTGGTGACATCTAGTTACTGGACCCTTGTGAATGTCCCTGTGGGAAGTTGTCATTGGACCCGGTCACATTCAGTTGCAACTGCATCTGCTGAATTCCAGTAACACAGAGTTTGTCATTTCCTCTCCTTTGACATTTTCTAGGCCATGTCTCGTGGCACAATCATGTTCAAAGTGGTTCCAGTGTCTGACCCTCCTGTTAATAACCAGAAGATGGTAAGAATTTGCCAGGCTTTGATACCAGGCCACAGGAAATCCCCACATAACAATAGCCATGACTGATTTCTGTGTATAAAGCCACTGTCATCTATAATGTGCTGACATTTGCTCAATACTATGTGGCATATTTGTCTAATACTGAAGAAGTGAGAGGCAAAATGTGTAAATGAATACAATAGAAGAGATGAGAATACCAAGAAGTCAAGAAGCTGCATTAAGAATGGTAAAAATGGGGCAGGCCACGGTGGCTCAGCAAGTAAGAATGCTTGCCTGCCAAGCCCAAGGACCCGGGTTCGATTCCCAGTGCCTGCCCATGTAAAAAAAAAAAGAATGGTAAAAACGAGTAAAAATTTCTCAAAGCTGAGAGACTCTATTCTCAAAGTCACTTTTGTTCATGGCCCTTAGACTCAATTTAGGAGGCATGTTCCCCTTTGGGAGGGTGGAGAGGAACAGTAGGTGAAAGCTGGGAGAAATGCTAAGTCTTGACGGGCAGGGAGAAGGGTTCTCCTGATGGCGCTTATGCGCCTTCTGTTAGGTGTACGTTCGCGCCATGACGGAGTACTGGCCGCAGGAGGATCCTGCCATCCCCTGCGTGGACGCCGGGTTGCCGTTTGGGAAGGGGGACATCCTCCAGATCGTGGACCAGAATGACGCCCTCTGGTGGCAGGCCCGGAAACTCTCCGATCTTGGTACCTGTGCTGGGCTAATTCCTTCTAACCACCTTCTGAAGAGGTAAGAATTCATCACTCCTGGACTCAGGACGGGGCTATCAGGAAAGTAAATGTTCTTCTCAGGCTTCTCTCGTCATTAAGATGAGGCAAAGAAAGAGAAACCGATGGATAAAAGCACGCACGTTGTGTGTTTACACACAATTTATATGTTTATAAATTGGTTTATAAATCCAAATGTAATTTTATCTATTTGCCCTAAGCATCTTAACTACAAACGGGCTAGAAAAAAGAGAAAGCTATTTGGAAAATGAAATTGAAATTTAAAAAGTGATTCTAACTCCTTCTATAAATCTTTGAAGGCTGAGGTGGGGCCTCAGTTACTTAATCTCATCCCACCACACTTGCCTTGTGCTAACCGGAGTTTGACAAAACCACCAAGGGAATGAGTGAAGATGAAAAGAGAAGAGGTACAAGGCTTAGCCAAAGTTAAGAGAGTGAGGAGAGAAGGAACTAGCAAAAAAACAAAGATTGAAAAGGAATGGCCCAGAGGTAGGATATCCTGATCAACTCTGCCCACTGCTGCTGATGGAACTGAGAACTGGGCATTAGGTTTAGCATTGTGGAGGCCATTGGTGGTCTTGATAAAAGTGATTTTGGTGGAAAGTTGGGACCAAAATTCTTATTAGATTGGGAGGAAAGAAGTAGTTGGCAATGAGCATGGAAAATCCTTTGAAAGTTTTGGTGTAAAGTGGAGCAGAGCAGTGAAGAAATAGCTAGATGGGAAAGTGGGATGATATGAGAGAGTTTTTTAGATGGAATAAAAATAATCAACTGGGAATATTCCAATCAAGAGGGACTTTTTTATTATATAGGAGAAAGAAGAGAACTGCTGTTGTTGTTGTCCTCTAGCAGACAGAAGGAGATGCAATCTGGTGTATGAATAGAGGGCTTACCTTATATAGGGAGCAGAGGCAGTTCATCTATAGTAACCATACAGTAGGGTGCAGCTGAGGGCAGGGCTATGGTGGGAACTTGTGAGGGCTCACTTCTGACCACTCTGTTTTTCACGATCGATGCAATCAAATGCAATGTCATAAACTGAGAGTGTAGGTGGGGAAAGAGGTATTGGAAAGGAGGGAGGAAAAAGCTTCAAAATTTTCTATGAGTCCTGCGGAGTGGATGGATTAGGTAAATTTCGTACAATCACCATGAAGGTCCATTTGGGATAAAAGGTCATGAATTTGAAGTGATTCTGGTCAGCTTCTTTGGGTGCAGGTCCAGATTAGACAGAGAGTTGGATTTACAGTAAATGAAGAGAATGACAAGAGAGTGATGATAATGATGTACCTTGGGATTTAAGCTGTCAAGGAGGGAGACGAGGCAATGAAGGGGTGAGTACGCTGAAAAGGAAGTGAGAGCAATGGATTAAAAGTTTCCACAGGGTCGAGAGGTTTTTAGAGTTGAAGAGATAGAAAGTATTGATTGGAGAAAGAGATGCTGGAAATGGAAATAATGGAGAGACTGCAGCAATTGGTAATGAAAAGGTCCAGAGTATGACAGTAGGAGAGAGTGGCTAAGGCAGGATGAGGGGAAGGTCATTGAAAGGCAGGAGGTCAAGAAACTGAGAGACCTGGGTATTAGGAAGTGTTATTTATGTGCCTAATAAAGTCATGGAAAGTTATGACAAATGGATATTTAGAGTGTGGGAGTGAGGAGGAGTTATCTAGGATCAAAAAATGGCTATTAGAGATTAGAGGGAATGATATTCAAAGTTGGGGGCTTCTAGAGAAGAGGGAGAATGGTCTGGAAGAGGCACTGAGGAGCAAGGAGGACACATACCCCACCTCCAGGCCAGTGGAAGAAGGGCCATAGTGCCGCGGTGTGCTGGAGCCACTAGCACAAGTCATTCATTGAAGTCAGGATGGTAACATGAAATCAGCCACAACGAAAGTATTTACACTACAGAAATTAGCAAAAGCTACAAATCAGCCCCCACATCCGCCTCTAAGAGCTGGTTTACCAGCACACCACTGGGAGTGGGAGAGGAAATGTCGACCTCTTGAAAGTTACAGGACCAGCAATAAGCTTCTTGTTCAGGTAGAACAAGAGGGTAAAAGGCTCCATCAAAGGAGAAGCTGAGGTCTGAGAGATTTTGCTGAAGATTTACTCTGAGTTCCTGGGATGTGGGCAAGGCTTTCAGGGAGGCGCAGATGGTCAACAGAGACTTATGGGGATTAGAGTGAAGAGGATAAAGGACGATCTGGGCTCTGGGGCTGATGGACAACACAGGGACAAAGGTCTAGTAAGATTAGTCCTTAGAGTCTCGGGGCAGAAGGCAGTGAGGAAGTTTGGGTGGAGGTTTTGCCTAGGAGCATGCAGAAATCATAGGCTCATTGGATTAGTACACAAATAAAGAAGAGAAGAAACAAATTCATTTTGCCTTTAGTGATTGCCATGTGAAAATATACTAGGAAAATAAGAAAGAAGTTTATTTAAAAGCAGTATGTCAATAGCTGATTTTATTTGCTTTAATCTGAGTTGGCTTTTTTCTGGTCAGTGGTCTTTACTGTCATAAAGGCAGCTTTATTTTATTCTTCAGAAAACGTTTCATGCATATTGTCCATGTCAGTGTGCTATTAACTCTCGGGGCGCCTGTGCACTGACAGGGGTGGCTTAGAGCCTGGGGGAGGAGGAGATAAGTGCTCAGTCACTCTGGATAGGTGAAGGGTGGCCCACAGAGAATAAGCAGAGTCTTCACAAATGTCCCTTCGGCACTTCAGGTTCCCAGTTCTCATTCAGAAAATCAGGAAGCCCTTTGGAGAACTGGAGGAGAGCATTTAAACCAAATCCAATGCCACATCTTCTTAAGGGGTCTGCCCAGAGTTGATGTGACTTTTGAAATGTCACTTAATCTCTCCGAGTCGCAGTAAATGAGGTACAAACAATTTACCTCTCTCCCACATCTCAAACTTTACTGTTTATAAAATTAACTCTGGTGCTTATTAAAATTCAGATTTCAAGGCCCCATTGTGATTCAGTAAGTCTAGGATGTGGCCCAGGAATCTGCATTTTAACTAAGTACCTCAGGCGATTCCCTGGTAGAGGTATGAAGAGAAATGTGCTAGAGACAGTGGATAAGCATATGAATATTTGTTGAGATATTTATAAGAAGAGTGACTGAATGCAAGTAGCTGAGTTCTTTTTCACTCTCCAGGTAGAAAGATCATATTTAATTTTGGAAAATAGTAGAAGGATGAGGAGGAAGGCCTCTCGAAAAAGACATGTTGATGGAGAATAATACCTGCCTAAAGGAGTGTGGAATCGCTGTATTGTAAATTTGGGATTAGATGGTGAAGGTTTATACCAAAGTAGCAAGGAATTTTGGCAAGTGGACATGACTTGGCTTGGAGTGAGCTGCCCTATCCTCTGGAGGAAACAGAAACAATGTGAAGGAATCCAGAATCTTTTCAGGAGGACATCAATTATTAACTGAGTGGGAATGAGTCACCAGGCACTCCTGGAAGAAAAAGGCAAGAGTGAAGGCTAAAGAAGGAGCTGAGAGAGAGAAAGAAAAAAAAGAACCCTCTGGATTATAGGGTAAACTAAGAGTAGCCAAAGGAAAGTACTGAAGGCTAAAATGCAGGAAATGCTGATATTTAGTGGGATAAAGGAAGAAAGAAGCCTTACTTTTTCACACTATTCAAAATTTTTTATGTGCATATGTTAGCTCTTCAAACAATTAATGGATCAGAATGCCTAAATCAATTTGGGGAAATGTGAATAAACTCTAGATTTTATCAATGTCAGTTTCCTGGTTTTGATATTGTATTACACTGTAGCTAGGCAAGATATCACCATTCAGGCAAACTTTGTGAAGGGCACATAGAATTCCCTACACATTTTTTCCCCATTCACTGTGAATCTATTATTATTTAAAAATAATAAGCTTTTATATTTTGGGTTAAAGAAAAAAAGAATGCCTAAATCTGACCTATACTAATTAAGAGTTTACAGCAAGATTTCACGTATCATTTAGTCCTCCCAGTTCCTTTAACATGCACTGTGTTCTAGACAGTTCTTTTTTTTTCAATATTTATATTGGGAAATCTTCACACACATACAATCCATCCATGGTATACAATCAATGGCTCACAATATCATGTGTATTCATCACCATGATCATTTTTAGAAGATTTGCATCACTCCAGATAGATGAAAAAAACTCATGCATCCCCTAACCCCTTCCTCTTACTGACCACTAGTATTTCAATCTACTCAAAATTTTTTTACCCTTTATTTGCCCCATTATTTATTTATTTTTACCCATATTTTTTACTCATCTATCTATACCCCAGATAAAAGGAGCACCAGACACAAGGTTTTCACAATCACACAGTCACATTGTAAAAGCTATTAGTTATACAATCGTCTTCAAGAATCAAGGCTACTGGAACACAGTTCAACAGTTTTAGGTACTTCCCTCCAGTCACTCCAATACACCAGAAACTAAAAAGGGATATCTACATAATACATAAGAATAACCTCCAGGATAACCTCTCGACTCTGAAATCTCTTAGCTACTGAAACTTTATTTTGTCTCATTTCTCTCTTCCCCCTTTTCATCAAGAAGGCTTCCTCAGTCCCATGATGCTGGGTCCCGGCTCATCCCAGGAGTCCTGTCCCACATTGCCAGGGAGATTTACACTCCTGGAAGTCTAGATAGTTCTTAGCGCCATTTTATCAATAGGGAAGTAGAGCTCAGAAGTTAGGAGATCTGTCCAAGATCCTTAGGAAAAGATGGAATACAGAAACCAAGGTCTTCTAAATCTCAGTCTCATGCTAATCAGATTACACCATAGATATCTTTTGCTGCTCTTTCTAAAGTGAGAAAGGTAAACTAAATTGGCCCATCTCAAACTCTAGTGTGAATTAGAATAACAGAATGCAGATGCCCTAGCCTTAGCTTTAGAGAATTGGATTCAGGTGCACTCCAGAGTCTGATAATGCCTCAAGTAAATTGGTGCTTTTCAAATTTTAATGTGCATGTTACTTACCTGAGGACTTTGTTGAATAGAGACCCTAATTGGGAAGGTCTAGGGAAAGGGGCTGAGATTCTGTGTTTTAAACCAGTTCCCAAATAAATCTGATGTTGCTGGTCTGGGAACCACACTTGAAGTAGCAAAGAATGAAATGAGCTTCAAGGTCTACTCTTATTCTACCCTTTACAGTTAGAATAAGGAAAGAGAAGACCAACTTCTCTTAGAAAGTTGCTTTGGGTATGTGAAGACAAGAAAGAGGCTCAAAGAAATTGCTGGAAGGTGACCCAGGGGAAGAGGACTAGAGGTTTCAGATGTCAAAAAGAGACAGGGCCTTGACCTGAACTCCAGGGGTAGTTCTAGTAATAAAAGGAAAAACAGAAGCATCTGAAGGAACTGTAGAGAATATCCAACAGTCAGAGAGGGAAACCAGATCATGTTATGAAAATCCTGAGACCAGCTAAGACAGGCTAAAATGCATGAGAGGCAAGGTACCATGCATGATTTACTGAAGCTCTGTGGCATACGTACACAGGGTCATGGGTCAGATTTTCACTCTAAGTCGGCATTTCTCTCAAAAGATCCTGGGAGGGAGGAAATGTAATGAGAAAGTATATGCAGTTGAAGAATGTGTTTGACAATGCATTTGGAAAAGAAATCATCCTTTTAACGAGTGGAGGCAGAAGAACCCTGGGAAAAGATCTGTCTGTGGTTGTCCTGGGGTCTGTTTCACCTGGGATATGCTGGGTTGATTTTAACCTCCCTCCTGATGTATTTTCTTTCACATAGGAAGCAACGGGAATTCTTCTGGTCTCAGCCTTACCAACCCCATACCTGCCTCAAATCGACCACATGTGAGTGTGCTGATACTTCAAACCCACTCTGTGCATGGCAGGGAAGCCTACTCCTCTCTCCTAGCTCTGGGTTCCTACCCAAGAAAGGATCTCTCAAGATCCCTTGCCCCAATAAACTCCCTGGCAGCCATCTAAAGTTCTACTCTGGACATTATTTCCTTTGGATGTAGAAGAGTTTGGTTTATGAAAATGCAAAAATACTTGAGTCATGACTCCTTAAGTCATCACTCCACCCCAAACTTGAAGTCCTCAGAGATCTCTGCAGTTAGTATATATGTTATACATTAACTGAAAGCAGACCTATAAAGCTGCACATTGAGTTTAGTTTGGGTTCTATCAACTTAGAGGGGTTAAATTTCACACTCATCTGAAGCTCTGATTAATGGTTGTGTGTACTTTAATGAATAGATATGGGACTCAATTATTTATAAATGATGTTTGTTCATGTATTAGTTAGGGTTCTCTAGAGAAACAGAATCAACAGGGAACACTTGCAAATATAAAATTTATGAAAGTGTCTCACATGACGGTAGGAATGCAGAGTCCAAAATCCACAGGGCAGGCTGCGAAGCCGATGACTCCAATGGATGGCCTGGATGAACTCCACAGGAGAGGCTCACCAGCCAAAGCAGGAATGCAACCTGTCTCCTCTGAGTCCTCCTTAAAAGGCTTCCCATGATTGGATTTAGCATCACTAATTGCAGAAGACACTCCCCTTTGGCTGATTACAAATGGAATCAGCTGTGGATGTAGCTGACGTGATCATGACCTAATCCTATGAAATGTCCTCATTGCAACAGACAGGCCAGCGCTTGCCCAATCAGATGAACAGGTACCACAACTTGGCCAAGTTGACACCTGTCCCTAACCATGACAGTTCACTAGACAATATTATTACTCAAATGGCAGTGGGGGAATGGTTAGTAAAAGGACTCATGGTGGCAAATGCCTGTGAACAATTTACTGCTTTAAAGGATGCCCTGGCTTGGCAGAGGCCTGCTGGAGCCAGCTGAGTAAGCTTCCGAGATTGTGGTCGAGTGGGCCCCTGGAAAGGAGTGAAGGAAGGGAACGTGGTCCCAGGAGGAGGGAGAGGGGCATAAAGAGGAAACTGTAAGGAGACTAAAGACGACAGTACCAAAGTCAGAAATTTGTCTAGAGTGAGCCCTCATCCACTTTAAAATATATTTTTTAAAAATATTTTTTTCTTTATATTCCTACTGAAGAGACATGTTGACATCTATAAAGACATTTTTGAAAGAAAACACTCTTATAATTTCTTCATACATACAGTATTTTCATACTATCTTTCAGTTGTGGATACATATTTTACATGGTTGTAGTAATAGTGGCAATACACTTTTCATCTTTTTTTTTAGCTTAATATTTTTTCTTAAGCATTGTTCACATCATAATCTTCACAGTGATAAAATTTATTTATTTCTACCATGTTTTGAAAATTTTGTTTACAAGTTGGATTGAATGAATTCTTTAATTTTTTTTCTATTTCAATTACCAAAGGTATATAGAAATGCTGACTAGGGTTTTAAATCAGCACCTGGTAATGAGTATGACCATGTTCAACAACTAATTAATTAATCAATTTGAGTAGCTTAAGTGTAATTTATATTCGGCCTTCTGAAGAATCCATCTGAAAATAGTTTTCAGCACCCTGTTACCCTTCTCTTAAAACTCCAAGTCCGGGAATGGTCTTTAAAGGGTCACCTTTCACAGGGAATGTCTCTGATGGAGTACAATCCTTTTCTGAACTATTAGTTTCTTTTCTTTCCAACTATCATAGATAATGTTGCAATAAATATGGTTTTATATCTTTCTGCTCTGCTTAATTCTTGCCATTGGGAAAGAAAAGCTCAGGAGCAGATCAGGAGCTAGGTTAGGAGGTATAAACAATTTTATTGATCAAAAGCTAGTAAGTTCGTTTCCCCGTGCCTGCCCATGCAAAAAAACAAAACTAGTGAGAAATTTCAGGCGTATGTTAATTTGCAGATGGTTCTTGAGAACCTATTAATAGAAGATGCACTTACAGTTGATCTTATGTTTCTCCTTTCTCTCTTTTCTTCTTTCCTTCATGATTTACAAAGTCCTTAAAATGTGCTGTCACAGTAATTCAGGAATGAGTAGAACACGATCCTCTAGAGTTCATTGGGATCAAAGGGAATGAGGTTGCCAGAAATGAGTAGATTCCCATTTCTAACAATGCTCATGAATGTATTGGTTTTTATAGGTTATTAATGTATCATTAAGTTATTAAATAGCTACTGGGTTTCTAGAGAATAAAACCTGGGAATAATTAATTAAAATAACATTGCACCTTTGCTTTTCTTGTTGTAAGTAAATCTGAGGACATTATAGCAAATTGTGTTTCTTTTTTATTTTTATTTTTCTGCTTCATTTGCTGTACCCAGTGAATTCTATGGAAGAAGGTAAGAAACAGTGTTTAGAAAATACCTCATATCCAAAGTATACTGCTGTTTTCTTAAAATTCACTTCAATTTAGTTCAGCTATTTATTGAACTTTTCCTAAGTATCTGGTAGTGTGCTAATCACTAACACCCTAATTTACAAAAAGATGTCAATCAAGAGAATGCACAGAAAGCATAACACTGAGAGGGATAAAAGAAAAGAGAAGGGACATTTAACTCGGCACCGGAGCCTGATACCACACTGCTTTGAGGACTCAATAAAAATTGTGAAACTGATGAGCTGCTTTGCGCCAATTACTTTGCATACATCATCTAAAACTAACCATATGAGTAAATTGTTACTATTATTTCCATTTTATGGATGTAGAGATTGAGGTTCAGAGAAGGTAAAGAAGTTGTCAGAGGTTGCAAGCACTGCTATCTGGATTCAAGCTCCCTTCTGAAAGGTCCTACCCTGGGGCCAGATGGGACTTCCAGTTCTTCCTTCACCCTGGCCATCTGAATAGCTCATCATGATGTTAAACACACACACACACACACACACAAACACACAGTGCTATCTGCTTGCAGAGGGGGGAAAACCGAGGAGAGCAGTCCATTAGCTACCACCCACAATTCATCACTGAAATTGGAAAGAGAGATGAGAGAACTGCAGAAGAGTTGCCTTTTTTTTGGTGCATGGCCCAGGATTCGAACCTGGGTCTCGCACATGGAAGGCAAGCATTCTACCACGGGACCACCTGTGCATCCTAGGAGTAGCCATTTGAAAATTGACCTGCAAGTCTAGGGCTCCAGCCTCCTCTGCTCTGTGTCCTCTGAGGATGGGAGAAGCATGTGAAACAGGCAGGGATATTCATTTTGATCAATATCTGAGATAGACCTTGAAGGATTGCAAGCAAAGAAGATAGCATAAGCAAAGTTACGGGGTGAGAACAGCCAGGCTGCTTTGATGACAGTGTAAGATGAGCAAAGGAGAGAAATGGACAGTAATCTCCAATGTTGGGTTCAGTTCATATTGTGGAGGGGTTTGATGCAAGGATGAATGGTTTTAAAAGCTATAATTGTTTGTGTCCCAGATAAAGGTAAAAATAGTACCTTTATTGAGCACTCATCATGTGCCTGAGCTTTCCATGCATTATTTCTACTAAGCCTATCCTAAGCAGTAGGTATTTTCACTCTCCTCATTTTACAGATAGAAAACTGAGGCTTAAAGAGCTAAGCTAACTTGTCCAGCATTTGAAATATTTAATAATTTAATATTATATAGCATCTCATATCAAACAGTTTCATTTAATAGAATAAAATTTTTTGGTCTCTCCAAGTAAGCAATAGTTGTAAGGCAATCTGCATTTTTTTGGTATAAAACTATACATAAGGAATTTTGTTTTTAATTCTGATAAATTCTAAGTTCTCTTTTTCCCCTTCTATCCTCTTTTCTAGAAGATGACATGAAAATTGATGAGAAATGTGTGGAAGCAGGTAATATTTCTTTTGAAAGATGTATTACCAGAAGAAACGCGAAACATTTCAGCTATAGATTTTCTCAAACACAGTCTATCAAAGGGGCACCTGCCTTCCCTTTGCTAGAAATGTGTTAAATGAACCTCCTTCTCCAAAGTTTGTATGTTGTTCTGGAATTTGGAAAGAGAAGCATCGCTGTGGGAATGCCTCAAATCTCCTATCAAAGTTCTAGAAAGTGTTCCAGGAAGCAATATGCTGGGGAAAATCTCAGGAACACTAAGCAACACTGTGGAAACCCCCAAGCCCTTTGAAATATCATAACATAATGTGAAATCAAAATATATGTTTTGTAATTAAATCTGATACCATCTTGTAGTAGATTCTAGTATAGATAAAAAATGGTTTTCCAAAATTTGAAAAATGTATATGAAATTTTCCACATTACTGCATTTTATTTTATTTTTGTAAATTGGGAGATGAATTTTCAAATCTAGTGACAAAACTAAAATTAGCTCAAGATTCATTACAGCTTTGTTTGGAGACTAGTTGGAAGGTCTTTGTTCAAATAGCAGAAATTTGCCTTGGTTTTATGAGATAATCTAGTTTTTAGAAATTAAAGACCAATATGAAATCTTTAAATGGTGGGTATTTCAAAGAGTCACATAACTTCCCAGAATAATTGCAGATAATGCTTGCACTATATTTATTTTACAAGTGTACTTTCTGTTTTTTAAAATTAATTTACAGTATATTATTTTCATTCTATAATTTTAACTAAAATTTTTGTATTAGGTAATAGTCCACAGAATTCAAAATTTAAAAAAAACTGCAAAAAGTATATTTGGTAAAAGGTTCCTCTTCACTGTTCCCAGTTTTCTCAGTTTCTTTGGAATTCCTCCAGACACATTCTGTGCATTTAACAACAAATGTTTATCTGTTTTCCTCTTCTTCCCCAACTATTACATTTCTTTTTTTTTTAAACACAAATGCATGTACTCTTTGATGGTATGCTATACACACTTCTGTTCCTAGCTTTTTTCACTTTCTGTATATCTTGCAGAGGACTGCATCTTAACACATAAAGAACCTCTTCATCTTTTTTTTTAAACCACTTTATTGTATTCTATTCATTAAATTATCGTGCACTTATACAATCACCTATTGACAGACATTTGAGTTACGTCCAATATTTTCTATGATAAACAGTGCTACAATGAATAGCTTTATAAATACATCATCTCACACCTGTGTGAGTTCCTTTTAGTTACAGCACTGTCTGATCAGTGTGTGCGCTGATAATATTGCTACATAGGTCAAATTGTCTTCCATATACATTCTGGTTCTTAATCCTTAATGTTCCTTTAAAGTACTAACAAGAATTGTTTTAACTAGTAAGGAAGTTGGTTTACCTCCGATCTTTCTCAGTCTAACAAGCCTATTCAATGAAGCCATTCTTACACCCATCCTTTCCTGCCACACTTGCCTTGTTTGTGGACCCCCAACTCTTCAAGCAGAGCACCATGTCTCCTAAGCCTGCAAGCCACCTTTGGGCTTCTTCCTTCCTTCCTTCCTCCCTTCCTCCCTTCCTCCCTTCCTCCCTTCCCCCCTTCCTCCCTTCCTCCCTTCCCCCCTTCCCCCCTTCCTCCCTTCCCCCCTTCCCCCCTTCCCCCCTTCCCCCCTTCCCCCCTTCCCCCCTTCCCCCCTTCCTTCCTTCCTTCCTTCCTACCTTCCTCTCTCCTTCCCTCCCTCCCTCCCTTTTTTCATTTCTTCCTTCCTTTTGCCATTTCTCTTTCTCTTTCTCTCTTTCTTTTCTCTTCCTCTCTTTCTGCCTCCTGCTGCACCCCTGCTTGTTATCATATCCCAAACTACTTAATGCCATGTGCTTCTTTTTGTTCTAGTGTCTGCCTATTCCTCTGCTTTTATAGATGGTATAGAGACACTGCTGACTTGACCTTGGTTTACAGAAAAAGAAAAAAGAATGATACATGTGCAGAAGCATAGGGACTGGGAATCAGAGTGTTAAAAATAAATATAGACAGTGTGGTTTATAACATAATGACATTTTTGTGGGATTTTTCTTTGTTTTGTTTTGCCTCCATGGAAAAACCAAAGACGAAGAAACTTTTGAATCTGGTAGGTACAAAATGGACTTTGGTACTGATTTTTAAATGAATATTCCAAAGTCTTGGCATATTTGGAGATGCAAAACAATAATTATTTAAATGCATCAACAGTGTATTGTGAGAAATTGGAAATTTCACCTAACCCAGTGTTTCTCAATAGGGCAGCACTGTCCCCTCGGGGCCATATTTTGATTGTTGCAATCATTGGGGACATTGCTGGCTTTTTAGTTGGTAGGAATCAAGAATGGTAGGTGAGAAGGTCCTGCAAAATGAAGGGTTGGCCATAGTCCCACATATCTTCTGAACATCCTGTTGGACAAAACCTATTTCAAATATGAATGGGTATTTCTTTAATATACAATAGTAATGTAAATTTTCACAAGAAATAACATGAAGAGCCCAGTGGTTTAAAAGATGGTCACTATGGAGAGAAAGATTCAAACAAAAAAAGACATTGCCTTGCAACCACCCAGTAATTTATCAATTCCATATATTCTGTCTACTCTATTCTGAGAGTAAATAAATTGGAAAATGAGGAAATTATGCTGAATTTTTTTTCTTTTTCTTCAATATATTATTTGAAATTATTGATGACACATGGTATCATAAAATGTCTCTTAGAGTAGTGTTTACATCACTAGTAACCAAATATGTCCCATAGAGTATTTTTGAAATTATGGTAAATTGTTGGGGAAAGTTAATATTACCCACACCCTAGAACATTATGCTTACTCATTGTCTCCATTTCATCTGTCTATAAATTTCTTTGGAACATTATCCCCATTTCAATTAAGACAATTTCCCTTTTTTCTCTTCTCATATAAAAATAAATCTGGCCTGTCATTACTTATCAGAATACTTCTTTTTGTTCATGTCCATCTGTTCCTCTGCTCTTCCATTTTCTGTACTTCATATAAGGAATATTTTTTGATCTTCCTTTAAATCCAGAGTTCTTCATTTTAAGTAGGTGTAAGCATCTAACAATGTCTTTGAGAAAAGTCATGCCAAGCATTTACTTTGAAATGCATACTATTTTTAAAATAAATTACTCCCTATTTTTTCCTTTATATTAAAGGTAGAGCATTCTATTGATATTTTAAAATTGTATGTTTCGTAGTACTAGCTATGAATTTTATTTCACCAGAGCAGAGGGATTGCTATAAATATGAGTTTTAAAAAGAGGGCATTGAAAGGGGCACAGGTGTTCAGTGGTAGAATGCTCACCTCTCATGCAGGAGACCCGGGTTCGATTCCTGAACCATGCACCCCCTACCCTGAAAAAAAAAAGAGGGCATTGAGACTGATGGAGTTAAGAACCACTCACCTAAATTATTTACTTAATGTTTATGCTGTACCCAAATGCCTTATTTTCTATTAAATGGTTGGCATTTCCTGGACCCTGACCATGCCAAAACAATAATAACAAGAAACCCTCAATTAATTAGTTGGCCTGTTTGGGGTAGTATAATTATATACAGTTTCCTCAATGGTTGGGATTGGTTTAGGTTTTAATTTTTCTGAATTATAGCCATCCTTCCTTGCTTTGTTCAACTCATCATTTTCCTGGCAAATACTGTTCATGCAAAAGCTGTGGTTGGGAATCAGGGGTATTTGCAAGTTTGAGAAAGGACAGGCAGTGTGATAATGTGGTTAAGAGGATGGACTCCAGAGCTAGATTGTCCAAGTATTAATCCTGGATTAATTACTTGCTAATTGTGGGTCCTCTGGCAAGTAATTTAACCTCCCTGTCCTTTATTTTCCCCATTTCTAGAACGGGAACACTAATTTACATAATATAAGTAAAAGTGCTTCCCCACCCTCTCCCCAGCCCGAAGCAGCAACCACTATTCTACTTTCTGTCTCTATAGATTTCTCTATTTTGGACATTCATATGAGTAAGAATCAAATAGTATGAGGTCTTTGTGACTGGCTTCTTTCACTTAGCATAATATTTTCAAGGCTTGTCCATATTGCAGCATAGGAACATTATTTTTTAAAAAAATCAGAATATGTCATGGTTTCAAAATGTGAAGAAAGTAGAAAATAGCTTTCTCTGTATTCAGTTCCATCTCTCTTCAAGGGGCCTACTGGAGATGGAAACGTGTGCTAGGAAGGATGACACTGGGGCCAAGCCCGCCCGGTGCACTTCCACTGTCCATCTGGCAGTGGGGGCAGCAACGTGGCCTCTGGATAGAAGGAGAAAGAGAAGGCTCAGTCAGTTGCCTTCCTCTAATTTTTCTCCTTCACTCCCCACTTTGCGCCAGCTAAGTAGACAACTAGATTAAAAACCTACAGGAGGGCAATGCAATGGTGGCTCAGTGGCAGGATTCTCACCTGCCATGCCGGAGACCTGGGTTCAATTCCCGGTGCCTACCCATGTCAAACAAAAATACAAAAAGGAAAAGCCTGCAGGATAGTCTTGGTAAGCCACTTTCAGAAAATGCTGTTTTCCCTGAGTTGCTGAGACAGGTGAGGTGAGTTTCTGGTCCCCCATTGTGTGTTGTCTTACTATGATCATTTGCCTTCATTTGATGGGTAACTTGCTTAACTTTTTCACGTCTGTTTCTGTACATACCTATATATCCAGAGGAGCTTTCAGAAGGTAATTTTTTTGTTTTTATTTCCTGGGTAAGCCAAATAGAGCTATGTGTAAGATCTTTCAGTGCCTCAAGGTAAATACGTAGCAGCATAACTTTTAACATGAAAATATGATATTTTACAGGTGAAATCAATGATTAAGTATTGAATTTCATAGAAAATATTTAAAAACAAACAATGAAAGTAATTAAGCTTTATGAATATATCGCTAAGTAAACATTTCCTTTTAAATTTACTGGCATATTTCACTTAGAAAAATGTGTTTACTTACCAAGCGATGGAATTAATATTGGTATGATTTCTTTATATTTTGAAATGTACATTAAAAAAAAACACAAAGGTTAAGGAAAAAGAAGTTGGGTATGTCGGTTCCTTCTAAATGGTCTCTCTATATTATTTCAATGATCAGAACAGAGTTGTATAAACATAAAGTTTGATATAAGTAAAAAAAATAATAATAATTTGAAAATGACTTTTCCAAACAGCATTTCCTTGCAGAAGGGCCATTCTCTCCAGAACATCAACTAGTTCCATCCCCCCCATCCCATATTATCGACAGCCCCTTCCTACATAAAAAAGTTAGCGTGGGCATAGCCCAAACACCCCTAAAGAGTGGGAGAAACATCAGATGTGATGGTGGAGTTACACAGATACGGTAGGGTTTAACAAATGAGTATGATTGCTGAATCATTATATTGATATTTCTTTTAGCCTCCAGTATCTTGGAGCAGCTAGTAGTAAAAGCCTAAAATGGTGGAATTGTAACCCATACCAAACTCTGAAATCTGTTCTACAACTAATTGTTGCTCTGTGCTTTGAAATTTATTGCTTTTTTTATATATGGTATTTTTCACACAAAAAAGAAAAAAGTCGATTGTGATGAATGCGCAACTATAAGAGGATCTCGTGAACATTGATTGTACACTTTGGATGATTACATGATATGTGACTATATAGTAAAAAATAAATAATTTTAAAAATAGCATTTCTCGCTGGAGTTTATGACAATTTTTCTGAGCCCCAATGGAAGCAGAGACAGAAATTTAAAAAGGCTCTAGAGGTTTCAGAGCCTCTGGGCAGTTTCCCTCACTTTTGTTTTCCTGATTCCTGGTCAGAAACAATTGGCAGTCATAGAATAAATACTAATTTACAGAATGAGTCAGTTTATAATGGAGTAAACCAAAATGCATATCTAACAAAGAGATTATAAGAAACACCCATAAACTAAAGCCAAAGCCAGGTAGGCACTTTAAAAAAAAAATCAATTTTTTTAGGGTATGTATAAAATTATATACTCTGTCTTTATAGGTTTTTACTGTTACTCAATATTTTACTCATAATTTCAAGCCAGCCTAAAAGTGATTTTTGCTCTCTCCCTCTTTAGATAGAATACATTCAGTGTAATGCTAACATTGTGAAGGGTGTTTCAATGTAATTTGATGCAGATAAATAATAGAATGGAAAGTGCTCAGGGCAGTCCTCAGTGAGCTGTTAAAGTTAAAATTCAGCTGTATTGCATTCAGCTGTATATCTACTGAAATAGTGTCATTTGAAAACTTGAAGATAATTTCATACATTTGTTCCAAGTGAACTTTTTTCCTCCCCATCCACATATTCTGCTCCTGCCATTCTCTGTGTTGCAGGCAAGGATGAACTTGTTGGCTATGGTCAGAAGTTCTTTATCGGTAGGTGACAATAAGAGGTGGGTCTTTGTCCTTTGCCAAGTTATGTTCATACCAACCTGAGTGAAAGCTGCTTTTGCTGATGGACATTTCCAAACTTTTTCCTTGTCTAAGTTTTCCTCTGTCCTTTTTTCTTGTCAGTCTTCTTATCTATTGAACGTTCATTGTGCTTTATCCACTAGGTATTTTTCAATTTTTCCTTGGACACAAATCTTTTCTTTCTCTTCCAAACTGTTCCATAACCAATTTATCTTCCTCTAAAGAGACCAATTCTCTAATTACCAAACGTACCCTTTTGTTTTGGTTATAAAATATGGAACACTTTACGAATTTGCCTGTGATCCTTGTGCAGAGGCCATGCAAATCTTCTCTGTATCATTCCAATCTTAGTATATGTGCTGCTGAAGCGAGCACCAAACCACATTTCCATAATCTGTCATCTGGGTAAAGTTCTCTGAAGGACCAGGCCCTGCATGTTTAAAACCCCTCAGGGCTGCCTCCTTAGTGACCCATTCAACCTGGAGTCAGTGGAAGGAGAGGGGGCTGCAGGGTCTGTAAACTACTAACTACTATGTTGGTTCTCAAGCCTGAATGCCCATTGGAATGATCAGAGAAGCTTTCAAAACTACAGGTCACCTTTGAGTCTCCCTTCCTGCCAGCCTCCCTTCAAAGATAATTCAGCCCTAAAGCTTTGAGGTAGGGCTGAACAAGGTAGGCCTTTACACAAAGGTGGGGAAGAAGTAGCCAGGTGGAGTATCAGAGTCTGAGTAGGGTGAGAAGGACATCTATGCAGGTGTTGGTGGTGGCCTGGTGCAGCTTGTTGGAACCAGCATAAAGTAGGGAGGGTTGGAGGTGGGGGCAGTAGTGACAGCCTGGCAGAATTGTCAGAGCCCAAACTGGGTAAGGAGGGCATCTTTGTCAAGGCTGTGGGAAATCAGAGCCTCAACAGGGCAAGGAGGGCATCTGAAGCTTAATTTGGGGGATTAGAGTCTGAGTGGGGTGGAAAGGGCATCTATGTGGGGGTGTGGAGGAGGTAGTGATGGCAACAACCCATTATGGTATGTCAGAGCCTGATTAGAGTAAAAAGGGGGTCCATATTGTAAAGAAATAGCGGTGATGGAAGATTGGCTCCATACAGAGGGAATTGATACAATAACTAAATGTTTTGAGAATAATAAGAATCATATTTCTCACTGCTAGAGAAGGAAGTTACAAATATGGAAATGGGGAAGGCTAGAATGAACTCATTTGAATTGGATTAGCATTGTAGGTATTGGTTTTAACTCATAGTTTTCAATATATATAGATACAAATGTGTGTGTGTTTATATACACACATATCGTCCATAACTCCATCTTCTGAGAGGAACTGGAAGCAGCAAGCCCCACTAGAATGAGCACTCCTTGTGGTTCAGGTCTTGGTTTCTAAATACCACTCTCCACTAAAAGTAACTAGGACTCCTTGGAGAAATCTCTGTTTTTGAGATTCAGGCAGGGAAATGATAAGATGAACCTGGATCATGCTGTTAGGTCAGAAAGAAAGTACTCAGAGGATAATAGGGAGAAGTCAAAAAGATTCTGAAGCCAGATCAATGAGGGGGCAGGATCCCACTGACCATATCAGAGACAGTTAGAGCATCAAAATACATAATCTTGGTAACCCATTGAATAAATCTAAGATAAAAAAATAAATGAAAACATGGGAAGAAGAGAAAGATTTTCTTAGAGTAGAATGCCAACTAATACATGTAGGAGAATAATTTAATTAGAAAATCATCCTTTTGCAATCAAGATGGACATAATTAGCTCAGACAAGAATTTCAACAGATGCTAAAACTAGTGGATGGAAGCTTGTTAAAGTTTAATGGAAACCTCACATTTAATAGTCTCAAATAACCTGATTTTGATGGATGTTTAGGGTTTAAATAAAAGAATAACCTTGTTATAAAATTACACACTAAAATATCCAGAGGTAATTTGGTATCATATCAGCAATTATGGAAAGTTTCAGAAAAAAACTTTTATTACTTGTATAATTCTTACAACTATTCTGTAAGCTTGAAATGAATTCAAATAAAAATATTTTCAAAGACTATAAAGCCCCATTCTAGGACAATTAATGCAGAACTTTGGGAAGGATACTATGGCTCCAGGCTTTCTCTTCACTGTTAGGAAAAGAAAGAGAACTTGTTGAAGATGTGGAAAAGGCCGATTGCGCATGTGTGTATGTGTATGTGTGTGCATGGTTCATTTCCATTTTTTGGTCTTTTTATATGTACATTTCTTATGTGGATGCACGTCTCCATTTCTTGTGTCTCCCTCTACGTTAAAGCCTAGATATGTGTGTAGCTGCATCTGAAAACACCAAAAGGCTGTGTGATTTGTTAGGCAGATTAAGCAGGATTCTAGGCATTTGAAACTTGGGACTAAGATGGTCAACTCCATCACTGAATTACACAGTTTCAGGCAATCACCTAACCTGTTGTTCTAATTTATTAGCTGCTGGAATGCAATATACCAGAAATGGAATGGCTTTTAAAAAGGGGAATTTAGTAAGTTGCAAGTTAACAGTTTTTAGGCTGTGGAAATGTCCCAATTAAAACAAGTCTATAGAAATGTACAATCTAAGGCATTCAGGGAAAGATACCTTGATTCAAGAAGCCCGATGAGGTTCAAGGTTTCTCTCTCAAGTGGAAAGGCACATGGCGAACATGGTCAGGGTTTCTTTCTCGGCTGGAAGAGCATATGGCGAACACTGCATCATTTGCTAGCTTCCTCTCCAGCTCCCTGGGAGGTATTTTCCTTTTTCGTCTCCAAAAGTCATTGGCTGTTGGAGTCTCTGCCTCATGGTTCTGGAGCGTTCTCTGTTGTAGCTTTCTCATGGATCTGTCGTTCTTCTCTACTCTCTCATTGAATCTCCTACTTTCTCCGGAATGTTTCCTCTTTTTTAGTTTTCTGGTAAAGTTTTCAAGACCTACCTGGAATGGGTGGAGCCACATCTCCACCTAATCTAGTTAACAACCACTCTTGATTGAGTCACATCTCCAGGGAGATGATCTTATTAAAGTGTCACACATAGAGTACTAAATAGGGATTAGAAGAAATGGCTGTCTTTACAAAATGGGATTAGGATCATAACATGGCTTTTCTAGAGTGCATACATTTTTTTCAAACCAGCACACCTGTCTATATCTGTATTAGTGTTCTCCAGAGAAATAAAACTGACAGGAGATATATATGCATACATATATGTGTACATATATGTAAATATTGAGGTTTATTATAGGAATTGGCTCACATCACCATGTTGGCAAGTCCAAATTCTGTAGGGCAAGCTGCAAAATGAGAGCACAATGGTGACGCTGAATTTCCAAGAAGAATCTGCTGGCTAAAGTAGAAATAGAAATGTTTTCTCTTCTGGGTTCTGTTGTCTTCCAGATTCTTGCTCCTCCTGTAACTTTCTCTTTCTCTGTCCGGATTCCTTTGCTTTAGGGACTTCAGCCTCATTCAGTTTGTGCACACCTTAACCAATCACATCTTCAGAGGCCCTTTTTACAAATGGGTTTACACCCATAGGACTAGGGTTGGGACCTGTACATCCTTCTGTAGGATCATGATTCAAGCCCCAAGAGTATCTTTGTGAGTTAGGTGAATAATGAGCCACCATGGTCCAAGTCACTATCCTCTGCCACCTGGACACATCCAACAGCCTCCAAACTACTCTCTGCTGAGCCTGTACTATTCTCCCTACACTTTATATCCTCCCCACAGCAACTGGAGGAAGCCTTCAGAAATATACATCAAATCATGTCACACCCTGTCCTCGACCATGCAGTGGATTATCATCACATGTTGACCACAACCCAACTCTTTCCTGAGGCCCTGCATGGTCCTGCCCTGGCCCTCTCCAATCCCATCACTCTCTCCCTCTCCCTAGGCCTCAAATACTCTGAGGATGTCTTTTCTTTGTACCTTTGTATTTGCTGGTCCCTCAGCCTGAATGCTCTCCCTGAGTTGCTTTGTTGGCTGGCTCTGTTATTTCATGCAGATATCTGCTCAATTCCAACTTTTCAGATGCTTTAACTGAACCATCTATTTAATAAAGCACCACTTTCACTCTCTGTCCTTTTCCCCAGTTTCCAAGTACTTATTTTTAGTTTTTGTCTCTCCTCCCCCACAAAATGTAAATCCCATGGCAAAAGGGGTTTTGTTTAGTTGGTGACTCTATCGCCAGCACCTAGTTCGATGTCTGTCAAATAGTCCTTCATGCAGCTTAGAGGGTATTTTGTGTTTTTTCCCCTTTGGACATGTGGAGTAGTGTGTGTGTGTGTGTGTGTGTGTGTTTACCTTTGTATTGCTTCTTCTCTTCTAATTTCAGATAGACATGAATATATTAATTAAGCTCTAGGATCATGGTCACTACATGCATCATCAATTTTGAAGCAAGAAGTAATCTCTCCTGCCCTGGATTTTAGATTCTCTGTGTTTCTGCCCTTCCTAGCTGGTTTCCGCCGCAGCATGCGCCTTTGTCGCAGGAAGTGTCATCTCAGCACGCACAGCAGTGTGTGCTGCACCAGCAGCTGCTATAGTGCAGTGGGAGCCCCTTACGAGGAGGTGGTGAGGTACCAGCGACACCCTGCAGACAAACACCGCCCAATAGTGCTCGTGGGTACGTCCCAGCATGTGCTGTCTCCATCCACAAAGAAGCTTCCTTTTAGATACATTATAGGAGCAGTGGTAAAAATAGAGCTACTTTTTGGACCTCCATATTAACATCTAGTTTTTCAAAATAAAGCTCATTTTACATATGTATATTTATAAATAAAATTCTATTGTATCATGCTTTTATTGTGTACAGTTGAATGTTGCACACCAAGTTGCATTAGGATGAGGTACAACTGATTATTTTTTCTTATTTATAATTTGTTCTATAAACATAGACGAGGGTTCTCCCAGACTGGATCATTAATCTGTATTAGAAAAATAAAGTCTTTAATGTCCAATTTCCTGAGAAATGACTAGCTGCCTCATTTAGAAAGTGCCTAAAATATTCTAGACTGTACTTTTGGTGCTAAAGAACAGGGCAAACATAATGCTGGTGTGACCTGCCTTTGTGACTAAGATCTCTGTGAAGCTGGTCCTTGCAGTGAAAGCAACGTACATCTTCCTTCTGTCCTCACTGTGCCTCCCAGCTGTGATCAGGGCAGGCCCCATAGAGCTAAACAACATGCTCTGCAGCCAGGACCAATTACATGAGTTGTGGGACCCAGTACAAAATGAAAATGTAAGGGCCCCTTGCTCAAATATTATTAAGAATTTCAAATGGCATTAACACAGCATTAAACCAAGTGTGAGACCCTTCGAAGCACAGCCCTGTGCAACTGCGTAGTTGGTATGCTTGTGAGGTCAGCCCGGCATCCGGTTAGACATGGGGCACTGACTCCTCCACCTGTCAGGAAATGTGCTGCTGCAATCTATAAATCACATACCCTGTGATTGTGGAGGTTAATTTCTGGGTTGCAATATTATAGAAACTTCATTTGAAATAGAAAGGCAGGTTGTATCAGATTATCTCCACTGTGTCCAATATTAGATAAAATTTGCTGGGGTGACAGGCTCCTGCAATTCCCTAACTCATTTCTGAATGATGAAATGTAGGTTACTAGCCACCAGCAAAATTCCAAAGAGCTTTCTGTAGTTGTTCTAATTTGTGAGAAGAGATGAGGTGTAATTTCCCTAAAAACGTTCACTCTCAAACTTCTTCAGTAGAAGGACTGGTATGATGATGACTTCATCACCGTATGATTATCTTTTATCCAAATCTAATGATTTTTGTATGTGACTTTTTGCATTTAGGACCCTCCGGTGTTGGAGTAAATGAACTGAGAAGACAGCTTATTGAACTTAATCCCAACCATTTTCAAATTGCTGTGCCACGTATGTTTTGTTTTTCTTTCATAACAGTTCAGTTCATGGTTTGGCAAAACTTTATCTCTACAAATGTACAGGTCTCACTTAACTGAGTCATACCATCTTATTTGTAAAAATATTAGAATTGAAGGCTTGTCCTTAGGTATTTCTAATTGTATTTACTTCAGTAGAGAACATTGACTTACTGGCATGTAGCCAGTTAGGCTTTTAAAAGCTGATTGTCTTGTTTCCATTTCTTAATGATCACATAGATGATCTTTCGGGAAAACTAATATTTAATAATAATAGTTAACATTCCATTTGCCAAGTTTAAAGGGAGTCAATTCCAATCAATATCAGTACCAGTCAGGTAGCAGTTTTCCAGCCCTGCTTTTCCCTCCTTTCTCCCTGTACTCCAGCCTTTGAGAGGTATAAAACTGGGGAAGGAGTTCGAAAATGCATAGAAGGGAAAGAGAAGAAGAGAACCATACTACTTTCTGACTTCTGGCTTCTCTGACTCCTGGCTTTCCTGGGTGAAGCAGGTCTGAGTGGGATGTTGGGAGAACAGCCTAAAATGTAAATGAACCACATAATTGTGATTATTACATGGGAATGGAATTTTTAAAAAATACATTTTTATTGAGATATCTTTACATATCATACAGTCCACCCAAGGTATACAATCAGTGGCTCACAGTGTCATCACATAGTTGTGTATTCATCACCACGACAATTTTTAGGACATTTGCATCACTCCAGAGAAAGGAATAAAAAGAAAAAGTCCAGGGCCGCGGTGGCTCAGCGGGCAAAGTGCTTGCCTGCTATGCCGGAGGACCTCGGTTCGATTCCCGGCCCCAGCCCATGTAACAAAAACGGAGAAACAGAATACAATAAAAACAAGAAAATGTTTAAAGATGTTTCCCTTTCTTCCTTCCTTCCTTCCTTCTATCCTTCCTTCCTTCTCTCTGTCTTTCCTTTAAAAAAAAAAAAAAAAAAAAAAAAAAAAAGAAAAAGTCCATACATTCCATAGCTCTTACCCCTCCCTCTCATTGACCACTAGAATTTCAATCTACTCGATTTTTTCACCCCTTATCCCCCTATTATTTGTTTGTCTTTATTTTTTTACTAATCTGTCCATATCCTGGATCAAAGGGGCATAAGACACAAGGTTTTCATACAGTCATACTGTAAACACCATATAGTTACACAATCATCTTCAAGAATCGAGGCTACTGGCACACAGTTTAACAGTTTCAGGTATTTCCCCCTAGCTATGGGAATGGAATTTTAACTACTAAATTGAGACTTGAGTTTTATGGCATAAATGATGGTAGACTTTTTTTTTTTAACCTAAAAGTGATCAGAAGAGTCTTGGGAACTGCTACATTTTCATCCAAGGGCAGGAGAAGCTCTTGCCCCACAAAAGGGAGATTTAAAAAAATTACCTTATGATTATATTCCATAGGCTGTGCTTTCTCAAATACTTTTTATACATATGTACGAATGTGCATTAATCTCAAACATAGAAACTACAAAAGTAAGCAACATTTTTCAATAATCTAGATAAAAATACAATGTCCACAGAACATAGAAGAATTTAAAGGGGTACAGATAGCTGTCATTCAAAGTGAGAAAATACTGTCCATATTTTGCTTTTAAATCAAATGAACAGTTTTAAACTTAAAATGGATACCTTCAGTTATATGCTAATTAATAGACCTACCACAAACATCAATCCAAAGGAGAAGGGATCATTTTAGGCTTTTATTAACATAATTCACTATCACAGGGGAGCTATAGGGTTTTGCTAGATTATTTTTCAGTAGGTAGTTATAAGAGAAGTGTACAACTCTAAGGATCTGGAGAGAGACTTAAAGAAAAAACAAAAATGACCCCAAGATGACCTTTGCTTTTTGAGCCCCTTAAAGGTCCATAATTACCTTTTGTCGTTTAGGTGCATGATCATTTCTATGTATTGATATCATCAGGTGTTGATCTATTTCATCTTAAACTTTATAAAATGCAAATTTACATGTTGTTTATGACTAAAGGGAATTTGTTTAAATGCAGATCAGTGGATTAACTCCGCAGCTCATAGGACACAGAGTTGGAACTGTGTCTTCTTCATCTTTGTGTTTTAAGAACCTAACATGATACCTGGAACACAGTGGACACTTAGTACACATTAGTTGGATAAACGGATGAGCAATCAATAAATTACTTTAAAGTTTTGGTGAACTTCTTATTCCATTTAAGTTGAAGAATTTATAACCAAAGTGACCATATCAAAGAATCAGACTGAAGCAAGTCTGCAAATCTTTCCCTGTGGAGATCCCTAGTACTAATCACAACTCCTCTTTGGTATCTTAGCAAGACTGCAAAATGTCACAGGATTTCTCCATTTCAAATCTGAGACTATCTGGTGTAGTTGAAAGACCACTAGTTCAGGTAGAGGTTAGAGCACCTTGGTGTTCTAGTTTGAATTTATGACTGTGCACAACTTAGTTACTCTCCAAAACCTTCACTTATTCATTGGTAAAATATGGACATTAACATTTCACCTAGCAAGGAGTATGGGGATGAATGAATGGTGGAAAATGTACTATTGAAACATGAAAATATTGCTGGCATTGCTCCAAGCACTTAGGCTTCAGAGGGCTCCTTTCCAATTCACTAGTGCCTGTTTTGAAGTAATAGCAGGTTGTTATTGTGTTCTCTTAGCCTATCCTGTCTTAATACCTAACACATTGTTTATACACTGTGAGCACTCAATAAAGGTGTATAAATTAACTGATTTTGATATGAGAATGTCTACTTTCTTATCACCATTTTGGGCTTCCTCTTTTGTTTCTAGCATCTTATTTATTTGTTTGCTTATGCATTCATTTGTTAATTTTAATTGGACATTTTTATTCAAGTGTATGTTGGCATTAAGTAAAAAAAATTGAAGACTAAAAACTTTCATCCCCTTTTTTGACAGATACTACTCGTCCCAAAAAGAGTTATGAAATGAATGGGCGTGAGTATCACTATGTGTCAAACGAAACATTTGAAAGCCTCATATATAGCCACAGGTAAAAAGGTTCAGAATCTAATTTTTGCCTCTGATTGCCTTACATTCAAAATAGATTCCTTATTATTATGCATGATCTAAAACGCTCCAGTTCTTTTGTTTCCAAAGTGTTAAACAAGGAAATGTACATTGATATACTAGTGCACCAATTCATTGGGTTTCGAGAGAGAGTGGAATTGAGTTGCAAACCTTAGAGAGTTTTGGAAAGTAGTTAAGTCCTGGCACTCCTAATTTTTTTTATCCTGATGATATCCACAAATTCCTTTATGTACTGATAAGGTCTTCATATTTACATTTGATTTTACTGGAGTTTATTTTCATGGAACTACTAATTTTACTTGTGGAAAGAGATTTTGTTTTCCTTGCTCAAACTTTGCAGAATGCTGGAGTATGGTGAGTACAAAGGCCACCTGTATGGCACTAGTGTGGATGCTGTTCAAGCAGTCCTTGATGAAGGAAAGGTGTGTGTCATGGACCTAGAGCCTCAGGTGGGTCTAAAGTGGGATATTTCCCATCTCTCTAAAGTAATGAACATGTATCATCTATTTTGTGCATATGCTGTAGGTTATAGTTAAGACATTTTATTCTATTAGCGTTTTAAGGATAGGACCACTTTCCATATCTAGGGACTAAGATCTTACCTGAAGGGCACCTCAGTTGAGGAAGAAGTCTTATTTCTCAGGCAAAAACAAAAACAAAAACAAAAAAACCCAAACCCAAAACCCAAAACCAAAAACAAACAAACAAAAAACCATAACTGAGCAGGAGGGCATAAAAAAAATTAGAATGTTTTTTGCCTTGACCTGGATCTCAAAGCCTTCAAGGTAACTTCTTGTAGAGGAATATGATATTGCTTTAAGCAGAAGACAAGTTTCCCATGTCGTCACATTTATAGTTATCTCCTGAGGCCATATGTGGAATGGAGCAGGGGTGAGCAAGATAAAGTAAGATAAGGAATATACAATTTGTAGGCCCTATTTTTTTTTTTTAACAATAGGGATTTATTAGTTTACAAGCTTACAGTTCTAAGACCATGAAAAAGTCCAAATCAAGGCATCAACAGGTGATCAGGCAATCCTGGACTCCTGTCACATGGTGGTGTCTGCTGGTCCTTCTCTCCCAGTTTTTGTTGCTTTTAGCTTCTGGCTACACTGTCTGTGGCTTTCTTTCTGAGCTTCTTGTGTACATCTTTCTCTCACATTCTCTTTCATTCTCACTTTCTCTTTCATTCTCTTGTAAAGGACTCTAGTAAGGGGATTAAGACCCACTTGGGGCATGCCCCAACTGAAATAACCTTGTCTTGTTCCTGATCTTAGGGGGAAAGTTTTCAGTTTTTCCCCATTGATGATGCTATTAGCTGTGGGTTTTTCATATATTCTCTTTATCATTTTAAGGAAATTCCCTTGTATTCTTATCCTTTGAAGTGTTTTCAACAGGAAAGGATGTTGAATTTTGTCAAATGCCTTCTCTGCATCAACTGAGACGATCATGTGCTTTTTCTGCTTTGATTTGTTGATATGGTGTATTACATTAATTGATTTTCTTATGTTGAACCATCCTTGCATACCTGGGATGAATCCTACTTGGTCATGATGTATAATTCTTTTAATGTGTTGCTGGATTTGATTTGCTAGAATTTTGTTGAGGATTTTTGCATCTATATTCATTAGAGAGATTGGTCTGTAGTTTTCTTTTTTGGTAATATCTTTGCCTGGTTTTGGTATGAGGGTGATGTTGGTTTCATAGAATGAATTAGGTAGCTTTCCCTCCACTTCAATTTTTTGAAGAGTTTGAGCAGGGTTGGTACTAATTCTTTCTGGAATGTTTGATAGAATTCACATGTGAAGCCGTCTGGTCCTGGACTTTTCTTTTTGGGAAGCTTTTGAATGACTGATTCAATTTCTTTACTTGTAATTGGTTTGTTGAGGTCATCTATTTCTTCTTGAGTCAAAGTTGGTTGTTCATGCCTTTCTAGGAAGTTGTCCATTTCATCTAAATTGTTGTATTTATTAGCATAAAGTTGTTCATAGTATCCTGTTATTACCTCCTTTATTTCTGTGGGGTCAGTGGTTATGTCTCCTCTTCCATTTCTGATCTTATTTATTTGCATCCTATCTCTTCTTCTTTTTGTCAGTCTTGCTAAGGGCCCATCAATCTTATTGATTTTCTTATAGAACCAACTTCTGGTCTTACTGATTTTCTCAATTGTTTTCATGTTCTCAACTTCATTTATTTCTGCTCTAATCTTTGTTATTTCTTTCCTTTTCTTGCTTTGGGGTTAGTTTGCTGTTCTTTCTCCAGTTCTTCCAAGTGGACAGTTAATTCTTGAATTTTTGACCCTTCTTCTTTTTTGATATAGGCACTTAGGGCAATAAATTTCCCTCTTAGCACTGCCTTTGCTGCATCCCATAAGTTTTGATATGTTGTGTTTTCATTTTCATTTGCCTCGAGATATTTACTGATTTCTTCCTTGACCCACTGGTTGTTTAAGAGTGTGTTGTTGAACCTCCACATATTTGTTAATTTTCTGGTGCTCTGCCTATTATTGATTTCCAACTTCATTCCTTTATGATCTGAGAAAGTGTTTTGTATGATTTCAATCTTTTTTTTATTAATTAAAGGAAAAAAAGAAATTAACACAACATTTAGAAATCATTCCATTCTACATATGCAATCAGTAATTCTTTAACATCATCACATAGATGCATGATCATCATTTCTTAGTACATTTGCATCGATTTAGGAAAAGAACTAGCAAAACAACAGAAAAAGATATAGAATGTTAATATAGAGAAAAAAATAAAAAAAAAATAATAGTAAAAAAAAAAGAAAAGGAAAAAGAAAAAAAAAGACACAAACAAACAAACAAACAGACAAACAAAAAACCCTATAGCTCAGATGCAGCTTCATTCAGTGTTTTAACATGATTACTTTACAATTAGGTATTATTGTGCTGTCCATTTTTGAGTTTTTGTATCCAGTCCTGTTGCACAGTCTGTATCCCTTCAGCTCCAATTACCCATTATCTTACCCTGTTTCTAACTCCTGCTGGACTCTGTTACCAATGACATATTCCAAGTTTATTCTCGAATGTCGGTTCACATCAGTGGGACCATACAGTATTTGTCCTTTAGTTTTTGGCTAGACTCACTCAGCATAATGTTCTCTAGGTCCATCCATGTTATTACATGCTTCATAAGTTTATCCTGTCTTAAAGCTGCATAATATTCCATCGTATGTATATACCACAGTTTGTTTAGTCACTCGTCTGTTGATGGACATTTTGGCTGTTTCCATCTCTTTGCAATTGTAAATAACGCTGCTATAAACATTGGTGTGCAAATGTCCGTTTGTGTCTTTGCCCTTAAGTCCTTTGAGTAGATACCCAGCAATGGTATTGCTGGGTCGTATCACAATTCTATATTCAGCATTTTGAGGAACCGCCAAACTGCCTTCCACAGTGGTTGCACCCTTTGACATTCCCACCAACAGTGGATAAGTGTGCCTCTTTCTCCGCATCCTCTCCAGCACTTGTCATTTTCTGTTTTGTTGATAATGGCCATTCTGGTGGGTGTGAGATGATATCTCATTGTGGTTTTGATTTGCATTTCTCTAATGGCCAGGGACATTGAGCATCTCTTCAGGTGCCTTTTGGCCATTTGTATTTCCTCTTCTGGTAGGTGTCTGTTCAAGTCTTTTTTCCATTTTGTAATTGGGTTGGCTGTCTTTTTGTTGTTGAGATGAACAATCTCTTTATAAATTCTGGATACTAGACCTTTATCTGATATGTCATTTCCAAATATTGTCTCCCATTGTGTAGGCTGTCTTTCTACTTTCTTGATGAAGTTCTTTGATGCACAAAAGTGTTTAATTTTGAGGAGCTCCCATTTATTTATTTCCTTCTTCAGTGCTCTTGCTTTAGGTTTAAGGTCCATAAAACTGCCTCCAATTGTAAGATTCATAAGATATCTCCCTACATTTTCCTCTAACTGTTTCATGGTCTTAGACCTAATGTTTAGATCTTTGATCCATTTTGAGTTAACTTTTGTATAGGGTGTGAGATATGGGTCTTCTTTCATTCTTTTGCATATGGATATCCAGTTCTCTAGGCACCATTCATTGAAGAGACTGTTCTGTCCCAGGTGAGTTGGCTTGACTGCCTTATCAAAGATCAAATGTCCATAGATGAGAGGGTCTATATCTGAGTACTCTATTCGATTCCATTGGTCGTTGTATCTATCTTTATGCCAATACCATGCTGTTTTGACCACTGTGGCTTCATAGTATGCCTTAAAGTCTGGCAGCGCAAGACCTCCAGCTTCGTTTTTTTTCCTCAAGATGTTTTTAGCAATTCGGGGCACCCTGCCCTTCCAGATAAATTTGCTTATTGGTTTTTCTATTTCTGAACAATAAGTTGTTGGGATTTTGATTGGTATTGCATTGAATCTGTAAATCAATTTAGGTAGGATTGACATCTTAACTATGTTTAGTCTTCCAATCCATGAACATGGTATGCCTTCCATCTATTTAGGTCTTCTGTGATTTCTTTTAACAGTTTTTTGTAGTTTTCTTTATATAGGTTTTATGTCTCTTTAGTTAAATTTATTCCTAGGTATTTTATTCTTTTAGTTGCAATTGTAAATGGGATTCGTTTCTTGATTTCCCCCTCAGCTTGTTCATTACTAGTGTATAGAAACACTACAGATTTTTGAATGTTGATCTTGTAACCTGCTACTTTGCTGTACTCATTTATTAGCTCTAGTAGTTTTGTTGTGGATTTTTCCGGGTTTTTGACGTATAGTATCATATTGTCTGCAAACAGTGATAGTTTTACTTCTTCCTTTCCAGTTTTGATGCCTTGTATTTCCTTTTCTTGTCTAATTGCTCTGGCTAGAACCTCCAACACGGTGTTGAATAATAGTGGTGATAATGGACATCCTTGTCTTGTTCCTGATCTTAGGGGGAAAGTTTTCAATTTTTCCCCATTGAGGATGATATTAGCTGTGGGTTTTTCTTATATTCCCTCTATCATTTTAAGGAAGTTCCTTTGTATTCCTATCTTTTGAAGTGTTTTCAACAGGTAAGGATGTTGAATTTTGTCAAATGCCTTCTCTGCATCAATTGAGATGATCATGTGATTTTTCTGCTTTGATTTGTTGATATGGTGTATTACATTAATTGATTTTCTTATGCTGAACCATCCTTGCATACCTGGGATGAATCCTACTTGGTCATGATGTATAATTCTTTTAATGTGTTGTTGGATTCGATTTGCTAGAATTTTGTTGAGGATTTTTGCATCTATATTTATTAGAGAGATTGGTCTGTAGTTTTCTTTTTTTGTAATATCTTTTCCTGGTTTTGGTATGAGGGTGATGTTGGCTTCGTAGAATGAATTAGGTAGCTTTCCCTCCACTTAGATTTTTTTGAAGAGTTTGAAGAGAGTTGGTACTAATTCTTTCTGGAATGTTTGATAGAACTCACATGTGAAGCCGTCTGGTCCTGGACTTTTCTTTTTGGGAAGCTTTTGAATGACTGATTCAATTTCTTTACTTGTGATTGGTTTGTTGAGGTCATCTATGTCTTCTTGAGTCAAAGTTGGTTGTTCATGTCTTTCCAGGAACCCGTCCATTTCATCTAAATTGTTGTATTTATTAGCGTAAAGTTGTTCATAGTATCCTGTTATTATCTCCTTTATTTCTGTGAGGTCAGTGGTTATGTCTCCTCTTCCATTTCTGATCTCATTTATTTGCATCCTATCTCTTCTTCTTTTTGTCAATCTTGCTAAGGGCCCATCAATCTTATTGATTTTCTCATAGAACCAACTTCTGGTCGTACTGATTTTCTCTATTGTTTTCATGTTCTCAATTCATTTATTTCTGCTCTGATCTTTGTTATTTCTTTCCTTTTCTTGCTTTGGGGTTAGTTTGCTGTTCTTTCTCCAGTTCTTCCAAGTATACAGTTAATTCCTGAATTTTTGCCTTTTCTTCTTTTCTGATATAGGCATTTAGGGCAATAAATTTCCCTCTTAGCCTTTGCTGCGTTCCATAGGTTTTGATATGTTGTGTTTTCATTTTCATTCGCCTCGAGGTATTTGCTAATTTCTCTTGCAATTTCTTCTTTGACCCACTGGTTGTTTAAGAGTGTGTTGTTGAGCCTCCACGTATTTGTGAATTTTCTGGCACTCCGCCTATTATTGATTTCCAACTTCATTCCTTTATGATCCGAGAAAGTGTTGTGTATGATTTCAATCTTTTTAAATTTGTTAAGACTTGCTTTGTGATCCAGCATATGGTCTATCTTTGAGAATGATCCATGAGCACTTGAGAAAAAGGTGTATCCTGCTGTTGTGGGATGTAATGTCCTACAAATGTCTGTTAAGTCTAGCTCATTTATAGTAATATTCAGATTCTCTATTTCTTTATTGATCCTCTGTCTAGATGTTCTGTCCATTGATGAGAGTGGTGAATTGAAGTCTCCAACTATTATGGTATATGTGTCTATTTCCCTTTTCAGTGTTTGCAGTGTATTCCTCATGTATTTTGGGGCATTCTGGTTCAGTGCATAAATATTTATGATTGTTATGTCTTCTTGTTTAATTCTTCCTTTTATTAGTAGATAGTGTCCTTCTTTGTCTCTTTTAACTGTTTTACATTTGAAGTCTAATTTGTTGGATTTTAGTATAGCTACTCCTGCTCTTTTCTGGTTGTTATTTGCATGAAACATCTTTTCCCAACCTTTCACTTTCAACCTATGTTTATCTTTGGGTCTAAGATGTGTTTCCTGTAGACAGCATATAGAAGGATCCTGTTTTTTAATCCATTCTGCCAGTCTATGTCTTTTGATTGGGGAGTTCAATCCAATAACATTTAGTGTTATTACAGTACAGGTAGTACTTTCTTCTACCATTTTGCCTTTTGTATTTTATATATAATATCTAATTTTCCTTCCTTCTGCACCTCTCTCTTCTGTCTTTTCATATGTGACTCTAGTGCTCCCTTTAGTATTTCTTGCAGAGCTGGTCTCTTGGTCACAAATTGTCTCAGTGACTTTTTGTCTGAAAATGTTTTAATTTCTCCTTCATTTTTGAAGGACAATTTTGCTGGGTATAGAATTCTTGGTTTGCAGTTTTTCTCTTTTAGTAATTTAAATATATCATCCCACTGTCTTCTAGCCTCCATGGTTTCTGCTGAGATATCTACACATAGTCTTATTGGGTTTCCCTTGTATGTGATGGATTGCTTTTCTCTTGCTGCTTTCAAGATCCTCTCTTTCTCTTTGACCTCTGACATTCTGACTAGTAAGTGTCTTGGAGAACGTCTATTTGGATCTATTCTCTTTGGGGTACGCTGCACTTCTTGGATCTGTAATTTTAAGTCTTTCATAAGAGTTGGGAAATTTTCAGTGATAATTTCTTCCATTAGTTTTTCTCCTTCTGGGACACCCACAACACGTATATTTGTGTGCTTCATATTATCATTCAATTCCCTGAGTCCTGCTCACATTTTTCCATTTTTTCCCCCTATAGTTTCTGTTTCTTGTCGGATTTCAGATGTTCCATCCTCCAGTCCACTAATCCTAACCTCTGTCTCCTGAAATCTACCATTGTAGGTTTCCATTGTTTTTTTCATCTCTTCTACTGTACCTTTCATTCCCATAAGTTCTGTGATTTGTTTTTTCAGACTTTCCATTTCTTCTTTTTGTTCTTTCCTTGCCTTCTTCATATCCTCCCTCAATTCATTGATTTAGTTTTTGATGAGGTTTTCCATGTCTGTTCGTATATTCTGAATTAATTGTTTCAGCTCTTGTATCTCATTTGAACTATTGGTTTGTTCCTTTGACTGGGCCATATCTTCAATTTTCCTGGTGTGATTTGTTATTTTTTGCTGGCATCCAGACATTTAATTACCTTAATTAGTTTTTTCTGGAGATTGCTTTCACTTCTCTTACCTAGGGTTTTCTTGCTAGATGAATTTGTTGTCTATGTGTTCTTTATCCTTCAGTTCAGCTTTTTCTGGACCTCTTGCTTAGGTTTTGTTTAACAGAGGATAATTTTTCAGTTTGTTTTCTTGTATCTTGCCCTGCTTGTATGGTGCCTTTTCCCTCCCCACCCTTAGGAGGATCTACATAGGTATTATAGACTCCAGCTGGGTTTTCCCAGACTAAACTGGCCTCCTATCAGGGGGAAGGAGTCACCTGCGTCAGTTTTCCCTGAAGGTGAGACCCAGCAAGTTAAAAGACTTTCCTGTGAAATCTCTGGGCTCTGTTTTTCTTATCCTGCCCAGTATGTGGCACTTGTCTGCCTGTGGGTCCTACCAGCAAAAGATGTGGCACCTTTAAGTTTGGAAGACTCTCTCTGCTGGGGGCGTGGTGGAGACAGAGGCAAGGTTGTAGGCTGGTTTTAATGGCTTCAAATTGAGTAGTCCCAATTTTTATGATCCTTGGGTTTTCCTCAGTCATTAAGAAATGGAATTATGTGCTAAAGAGAATCAAGGAAAGAGAGATTTGTTCTTACCTGGATCAAACCTTGTGATCAGTGTTTGGTAGAATGGCAGGAGTATCCAAGGAGAGACAATAGTGAGATGAAAGGGAAGTGAGGGTGAAAAGAGCTGGTGCACCAGAAGAGTTATATCTTTGTCCCATGGGAGCACATACAGAATCCTACTCTCAGATTTTAATAAGGGTGTCCTAGTTCATAAATGGAACTAGGTAGGAACACTTGTGTATTCTCTGAGCCTTATGTATTCTAGAGCTTCACCTCTTGATTATTAAAATGTTTGTCTGTCTTTTGGAGTTGAGGACTTGGAGGCACATTGAAAATATACTGTGGCTAAAAAATCATTGCTAATTTCCGGTCTCAGGAATTTTGAGAACATTCATGCTGACTCTAGGAAACTAGGACCTCTGTTTTTCTGTGTAGGATATTCAAGTGGCTCGAACCCATGAACTGAAGCCTTATGTTATATATATAAAGCCATCCAACATGAGTTGTATGAAGCAATCTCGGAAGAATGCCAAGATCATTACAGACTACTTTGTGGACGTGAAGTTCAAGGTAAGACACAGAGGAAGTAGATGAATTCTTTTTTTCTAGTAAAAAAGATCACTGCATATTTCCACAGGATTCTTATGTTATGGAATGCAAATTTTGTTTCTAATGTGTAATTTTCTTTTGACTTTTTTAAACTGGATATCAATTACAGATATTTTAAGTTTAATCAATGCTACAATGCTATCATTTTTCTTTCCTTTGTGGAGTTAGCTTAAAAAAAAAGGCCTCAAAGCCACAGTTTGCAAAAGTCCTTTTTAAACACAGAAATTGAGTGTGCAGAAACCTAATTGTATTTAAAAAGGACTATTAATTTTATAAATAAGTTCACTTGGAAGTTTAAAAATGCTGCAGTGAATATACATTTGTAATATGAGACATCTTTATATTATTCATCTTTTATTATTTTTATCTTCATATTTTTTCCAATGACTACATTACATGAAAGTCTGATTCTCCAGGTTGCATTTAGGAGCTTGGATACCATGGATGTAGTCTCTGAATATTACTAGCATTTAAAGTGTTGTGTTTTCATTTTGATGTAGTCCAAACAAATTAATACAATTGTTTCTGATCAGGTATATGGCCACTTTGTAAAGGAGTATTGCTACAAGATTTCAATGCCTGATTTGCATTTGGGTTTATGACTTCATTGGCAACAAGCAGTACTCTTTTAGTTGCAATGGACAAATAAGAAAATAATAGCAATGAATTTAATGCCCTAGCAACAAGTGAAGGCTAAATGACCTTCATTAATGAATGGACATTTCTTAATAGCTACAGTGCAGAATGTTATAGCTAAAGTCATCATGAAGTAAATGCAATTTAGGTGTGCCTAATTCAATAGAACTGGTTCATACCTGCCAGTTATCATCCTTCCCTTTGGAAGTGGCCATTTTGTATTGCAAAATATTGTCATTCTTAACAGATGAATATTCATTTGAATTTTATGTTTAAATTTTATTTAATTGGGAAATATGCTTTGGTTTTATGTTGTATTTGCTCTGATAGCTTCAAGTGTTTAGATAATATAATAAAATAACTTAAATCTACATGAGAGAGAGGGAGTTGTCTGTCAATTAATCATCACTCAATTTTGTGAAACATTGACCAGGGAAAAACTGAGTAAGATTAACCATAGAATCATAAATTTTGTGGTTTAGAAGAGAGTACAATTATTGACCTAATTGTTATTTTAAATAACTTCTCAACTGAATGTGACAGCATAAAAATTTGCATTACTTCTATTTGTTCCATTAAATCTGTGCTAAACGTATTTTTCTATTTCTTCTGAAGGAGGAAGACTTGCAAGAAATGGAGGATATAGCCCAAAAAATGGAGTCTCAGTTTGGCCAGTTTTTTGACCATGTGCTTGTGAATGACAACTTGCAAGATGCATGTGCTCAGTTGTTGTCTGCCATAAGGAAGGCTCAGGAGGAGCCTCAGTGGGTCCCAGCAACATGGATTTCTTCTAATGCTGAATGTTAGGGAGGCGGGAGTTTAATGTTGGAGTTTTAAGAATGTACCTTTGTTACAGGGATCTGGAATAACAACTGCAATGTAAAACATTGATCCATGATAATGTGTGCAATTTAAAAGTGCTGATGCTTATTAATTTATCTTATTTAAATCAAATCTTATTTAAATGAAAAAAGCTTTTCCTTTACTTCATTTGCAACAATGATGAGAACATGAACAAAGTCAAATTATGGAGGATGAGAACTTTTCATTATTTCACATGGTCTTTGTAGGATTTAGATAAAAAGAGCTTTCTTGAATAAAATAGTGTTTAATTTCAGACACAGTATTTTACTTTATGAAATTCGTTTAAAGAAAATGTCACATGGTGCCTACACAAAAAGTGTCTAGTTGCCTAAGCAAGAAAGAAGAGTTGTATACACATTTAACATTAAAACATACAGAAACTGCACTGCCCACAACATTTATAAATCAAGCTACAAGGAAAAGTCATTCTTCTGATTAGGTCTGTTCCAATCATTGATCTTCGTAAAAGCCATATCCTTATTTATGCTTAAATTAGGAAAAGGTATTGGACTTAGTCCTAGAAACAGTATATGAGAAAAACACCTGATGAGGATGTTAGTCCATGAAAAGTCTAAAGTGTCTTGATTTTTCTTTCTTCCTTTGGGTCTGGGACTTCCAGTCACTCTCCCTGTTTCTGTATCTATTTATATTCTTTTACCCTTTTTCTCCATAGTCACACCATCCCACCACCCCTTTCTTAACCATAAAACAAACTTCAGTGCTTCAAAATATTTGTAGTTCTTTAAAGTGAGTAAGTATATTATTTTTCTTTAAAACCCAACCGGCCAACCAAAACTTTGTAGAAAATTAGTTTTTAATGATTATGTGAGCCCGGATTTTATTTTATAATGTAAACTTTATTAAGTATAATTTATGTACAATATATCGCATTCATTTAAAGTGTGCAACTTGATGAATTTTGACAGATATATCTACATATGAAACTACCGCCAGTCAGGATACAGAATGCTATCCTTACTCCCAAGTTTCTCCATGCCCCTTTGCAGTATACTCTTCCCTCTAGCTCCCTCCCCAGGTAACCACTGGTCTCCTTTTGTGTGAGATCCACTTTTTTTTTTTTTAAATCATGACACGGATTTGATTTTATGTTGCGGTTCTTCGAGAGAGAAAAAGGTTTCCCAAACTCGATTTACACAATTTTGAAGTGGAAGATAAACAGCTGGAGAAAAAAAAGGGGGGGGGGATTGCCTGTATCTCCACACACACACACACACACACACACACACACACACACACACAGGGGGGGATTGCCTGTATCTCCACACACACACAGGGGGGGATTGCCTGTATCTACACACACACACACACACACACACACACACACAAAGGGGGGGGATTGCCTGTATCTCCACACACACACACACACACACGCCCTGAAACTGTGCGCCGGGGTGTGTGTGTGTGGGGGGGGGCGGTATGGGGAGGGAGACAAAGGGAGAGTGTCGTCCCTAATCCCGCCACCGCGGAAGGCAGAGCCAGGCCCAGCAGAGACGGGTAGGAAATCCTGCTTCCCGGGCGGCGGCCTAGTCAGGAGCGCCCGGAGCCCCCGCCTCCCTCAGGTCCCGGAGGCTGCAGAGTTGCGGGGAATCGGGCTTGGCCCCACGGCGGTTTTGCCAGCAGAGCCCGCGGAGGAAGAGCAGCATGAGGCCCGAGTCGGAGCCCCGGCTGGCGGAGAACGTCCCGGTGAGCGGGGAGGGCGCGTCGGCCGCTGGAGGCGGCGGGGTGGGGGGCGCCCTAACCCAGCAGCCGCCCGGGGGCGGGCCAACGCCCGCGGACGGGGGCCGGGAAGCGAGGGCCCAGCCCCCAGGGTTCGCGTATTTGCCCCTCCCGGGCTGATAAGATTGGGGAGGAGGCCGGACCACACTCCCGGAGCCCCGCGAGAAGCTCCCAGGGGCCCGAGCGCCCGCGTTGTCATGACACCGCCGCATTTATTCGCGGTTTCCGCGCTTCAGCTGAGGCCTATCTTACCGCTCCTCCGCGAGGGCTTTCGGCTGCCCCGGAAAGACAGGGCTGTTTGCGCACGGAGACTTTTCATCATGATCTTCCCTCACGTGCCCCAAAGAAATGACCGCAACTACTCAGGAAACCACGGGAAAAACCGTGACTGTTGCTTCACGCCTGTCGCAGCGGCTTGGCCCGGCACGTGAACCTCCTCCTCGAGCCCCTTTTTCCGCCTGGGCGGACTGGAGGGGTCGGACCAGGTGCAGGCTCTCCTCCTCGCTCCCACCCCGCCCCAGGAGGCCGCGGGCGGAGCCGGTGCCGGGCAGCCAGGGAACTGCGGCTGCGCGCAGGGCAGGGCGCTCGGGTTTAGGATGGGAAGGAAGCAGGTCGTGAGACAGTTACTTTTATTTATTTGAATCGTGAAAATTCTGTGTTCAGTTGAGGCGACGTGTGTTTTAAGGGCTTACTAAAAACTTACTTGGATTTCTAGATGGGTGAAACGTCATTTTTGCGGGACTTTTGAAGGGAGGAGTTAACGTTTGAACTGGGTTCTTAGATAGAACGCGGTCCACGGCATCTTCAGAACAAAGGCGCATCCGTCTGATTACCCTTTTTTTAAGTTGTAATTCTGACTGCTGTACATTAAGACGGTTTGCCTAACCTTATAGCGTTTGAATTAGTATACTGTTGGACGACAGCTAAATGGAACAAACAAGTGTCTAACATTTAACAGTTTTTATTTTTGTTAACATTTTAATCACTTACTTTGTGTACACTTCAGTGATACTAATGTTCAAGTTACATCCACAATACTGTGCCATCATCACCACAATCTATTACTAAAACTTTTTCATTAACTCAAGCAGACTGGGTATTCATTAATCCATTAAGCAGTGATTTCCCATCCCCCCTCCCTTGGTAACCTGTAATCTACTTTCTGTCTGTATGATAAAATTTAATCCTTTAGCATCAATGTCCTTTAAAAGCAGCATGAGATTTTTGGAGTGGTAAGCTGATTTCTAAGCCTATCTTGTTAGTATTTTTTTTTTAATTTTTAAATTAATTTTTAAAAATATGACAAAGGAAACATTCTAAGCATATCATTCCGTTCTACATATATAATCAGTAATTCACAATATCATCACATAGTTGCATAGTCATCATCATGATCATTTCTTAGAACATTTGCATCAATTCAGAAAAAGAAATAAAAAGACAACAGAGAAAGAAATAAAATGAAAAAAGAAAAAAATTATATATACCATACCTCTTACCCCTCCCTTTCATTGATCACTAGCATTTCAAACTAAATTTATTTTAACATTTGTTCCCCCATTGTTTATTATTCTATACGTTCTACTTGTCTGTTGACAAGGTAGATAAAAGGAGCATCAGACACATGGTTTTCACAATCACAGTCAAATTGTGAAAGCTATATCATTGTTCAATCATCATCAAGAAACATGGCTACTGGAACACAGCTCTACATTTTCAGGCAGTTCCCTCCAGCCTCTCCATTACATCTTGAATATCAAGGTGATATCTACTTAATGCTTAAGAATAACCTCCAGGATAGCCTCTGAACTCTGGAATCTCTCAGCCATTGACAGTCTCATTTCACTCTTCCCCCTTTTGGTGGAGAAGGTTCTCTCAATCCCTTGATGTTAATTCTCAGCTCATTCTAGGGTTTTTCTCAGTCCCTTGATGCTGAGTCTCAGCTCATTCCAGGATCTCTGTCCCACGTTGCCAGGAAGGTCCACACCCCTGGGAGTCATGTCCCACGTAGAGAGGGGGAGGGTGGTGAGTTTGCTTGTTGTGTTGGCTGGAGAGAGAGGCCACATCTGAGCAACAAAAGAGGCTCTCTTGGGGGTGGCTCTTAGGCATAATTTTAAGTAGGCTTGACCTATCCTTTGTGGGGTTAAGTTTCATGTGAACAAACCCCAAGACTGGGGGCTCAGCCTATAGCTTTGGTTGTCCATACTGCTTGTGAGAATATCAAGAATTCAACTTGGGGAGGTTGAATTTTCCCCCATTCTCACCATTCCCTGAAGGGGACTTTGCAAATACTTTTCCACTCACTGATCAAATCACTCTGGGATTCATCTGGTCATCACTCTGGACGAACCAACAAAATCTCATGTCCTACCCAAGGTTCCATGTACTTATGGTGTTCAACCAAGCTATCTACATAAGTTATATTAGGAAATGTACCAGTCAAAATATAAATTTTGTACCAAAGAAACATTTTTTGCTTTAGTTTCACACATAAGTTGAAATTTTAATATATTAATTACCATCTATTTTCAGCACCCTCCAGTAATGACATTCCTTTGTTCTTCCTCTTGCAAAAACATTTTTAAAATTTGTACATTTAGTCACTATCATTATACACTCTAGGCATTCCTAGATTATACCATCTCAATCTTTATCGTCTATCTTTCTTTCTGATTTCATTTATGCCCCTCCTCCCTCTATCATTTTCATATCCAGCTTCATTCAGTGTTTAGTATTTTATTTTGAATGATTCCAGAATGCTTCTTAACTGTAATGCTTTCTGAATTGCAAACACAAATTTTCCTATTCACGTAAAGGAGCATTTAGGTTTTTAACTTTTTTGTGGTGGTTGTTCTTGCTGCCCTAAAATCCGTACTTCAAGTTAAATTCATAGTGATCTTTTAAAAATTACTCTATCACTATAGATTTCCTTTGGTTTCCCACTGAATTAAAACAAAACTCAGAGGATTCCTCTTGGTTTAAAAGACCCTGATGAATCTGGCCCTTGCCTTCCTCTCATTGGTAAATGCTGTAGCCTTGCTGGCTTTTTTTTAAACCTGGAACACTCCAAGCCTAGTCTCTCTGAAAACCTTTGCATTTGCTCTCCACTGTTTGTTCCTTCCTCACTCAGGTCTCAGCTCAAATATCTCACAGAGATGTTCCCTGCCTAAAGCTACGTTACACAGCCTTCCTCTTTCACTATTACATTAATCTTTAATTTTATTTTTGTCTTCTAATTCTTAAAATCACAGAATGTAAGTCCCTGAAAGCAGGATTCTTTGTTTTGATCATTAGCGAATCTCCAATGCATTTAGAAATGGTAGAACAAATTTAAAATAGTCCAGTAATTTTCATTGGTACCCTTCAGGTAGTACTGACAAACAGTAAACCAGCAAAAGATTTGAAGATGCTAGTCTCATTCATTGCATTTTTCTGTCATGTTTGAACAACAGCTTTTTAAAGAATGGCTTTTATGGTGTTAAGATACATGAAGTAAAGATGATGTACACTTTACTTACAAGTGGTTTTCTGTTTTTTTTCTCCAGCGTCCTCCACGAGCCCTTCCACCTGTGCCAAGGTAAAACTGATTTACAGTAATTTCATTATTGAGCTTTAAAAGTGCAAAATGAATAAAGTAAAAAAAGTTGACTGTTGACTAGCACCATTGCAAAAGTATAATGATTTAAAAAAAGACTTCCTAAATATTTTAGGAAGAGGCTTTCTAAAATTTTAAAGGTGGATAATCTCTGAGTGTTCTGTTTACAAGCCTGAATGTTAACATAATAGGATAATGGATTCACTCTGAATATTTTATCAGAATTTGGATTCTCTTTTGTTCTCTCGAATAGCTTCCTCAGAGTTTAAACTAGTTTCAATCATTGACAAAATAAGTGTTCCTAATTTGCTTAGTCTACATTACTAGTAGACAGTAGGGAATATATATATGGGCTCATAAATATTGGGGTTATTTTATGAGCAGTCTTGTTAAACAGCTTATTATTTCTAAGTAGAGGCTAGTGTGTAAACTAGATGACATTATGTGAATGCTTAATTTATTTTGAATGTGTATGATTTATGCCAGTTTTCAGTCTGACAACATAATAGATTTGTAATTAATAGAGTTTTATTTTTTTTTGTCTTTGTCTTGCTGATTAAATTTGGTCGGTGTCAAGTGAAAGGGCTGTTCAAGGTGAGTTAGTTCACTGATAATGTAAAACTTTCTAAGTATAGTATCTGGTGTTCAACAGTTAGTGATACTTCAGTGTTTCTATAAAATTGTATCTGAATGGTATAATATTATTAAGTACCTTTTGTCCAAACAATATACTTTTGTCATCATAATCTCTCATGACTGCCATTTTTAAATGATGGTTGATAAATGACACTAGGTGACCTTCCAGATATAAAATCACTTTATCTCTGAATGGGGTCACCTGGAGTTTGACTTTTGGCTAGTTTTATAGCTCTGTTTGTGGAGACTGCACCTTCAATTTGTCTCATTTAGTCAGGACAGGCTAAGTTGTGCCATGGTAACAACTGCCAAATCTCAGTGACTTATTATCACACAGGCTTCTTTTTGGTTTATACAAAGTCCACTAGGGGTTGAGGCAACTCTCCAGAGCAATTGTCCTTTACTATTTCTTTACTAGTGATTTAATGATACAGGCTACTTCTGTCCTGTGGCTCTGCTATCTTAACATAAGCCCTCCTCAGGTGCCATAATAAGGGGAGAAAGCTGGAAGTTTACGTACTGGCTCCTTAAAGGTTTTGGCCCCAAAATGACACAGGTCACTTTTGCTCATAGCCTATTGGCCAGACCAATCATAGGCCACACCGGTGTGTAAAGGACTGGGAACAGATGGAGTATTTGGTGGGCCCACTCTCTCCGTCACAGTTTTTAACTTTGCTGACCGCACTGTGCTACCAGTACCACACTATGGGCACTATTTGACCGTATTAATTTCTTACCTTCTTCCTCTAATGTGTAGGGAAGTTGGATTGACCTAGGAAAGAACCAGAAAAGCCTTCCTTACCAAAAGTTCTCTTCCGATTGTTTTTGTGCTGATTTTTAGCCAGGCTTTTTTTTTTTTTTTTCTGTTTTATAGATGATATACCACCTAATCGTCCTAAGAAAAAGAAGCTCAGACCAAAAAGCACACTAGGTAAGTTGTTCTTTGTTGTGTGGGACCCAGGACCTCAGGCGAGATAAACATCCCTCAGCGGGAAGGCCCCAGCAGTCATTGTTGTGTTGATGATAGTATTAATGCCATGAGGTAGTTGAAGCAGTAGGATTCCTGGTGGTAGTGAGGGACTAGGCAGTGGGGCAACCTGTTGAGTTTCTAGAAGCATTTATGAAATAAAGGGTTGTGCCACCTAGGCTCTTATTTCCACAGTGTTTTCAGATTCTTTGAGGTCTTTTATCTCTGGATAACCTGAAGAGATGCTTTTCTTATATTAAGACAAACATAAGTTATCTTAAGATATGATTGGTTCCAGAACTTGGAAAAGGATACTAGATTTAAAGAAACTTTATTTCAGTCAGAGAACTTCTACATTAGCACATGAGTTTGAAGGCAGGGTCACATCATACAATAATGAGCAGGTTTAATAAACTCCTTTTTGTTCTAGTTATCTACTGATGGTTCTGATGTTCCAGCAGTATCTCGAACTCAGCATGTCCAGAACTCATCATCACAATTATGAATCAGTTTTTACTACTTACTAATTTCTCTTAATGGAACTCTCATGCTCCCAGTTCCTTTACTTTACCTTTGACTTCAGACCTCGTAAGTTTGTCTTCTCTGTTATCTCATTTGTCTCTTTTTCTTTTTCCTTTCCACCATCACAGCTGTATTAATTTAGCTCCCTTTCTCTTCTCACCTGAGCAATTGGGGTTGCTTCCAACTGGGCTGTCTGCATCTAGGTTTCCCTCACTCTCAGTGGTCATGACTACCACTGCTGAATAGTGTTTCTTAAAGCTCATAGCTGAACATATCTTATACTTGGTTAAAACTCAGGTTTTAGTTTGTAAGCTGACAGAATGTAATATACCAGAAACAAATGGCTTTTAAAAAGGGAATTTATTAAGTTGCAAGTTTACAGTTTTAAGGCCTTGAAAATGTCCAAATTAAGGCATCCAGACAAAGATATCTTAACTCCAAAGAAAGGGCCAGTGAAGTTTGGGGTTTCTCTCTCAGTTGGGAGGGGACATGGCAATGTCTGCTAGCTTTCTCTCATTCCATATGGCTTTCCCAGGGGCATTTTCCTTCTGCATGTCCAAAATTCTCTGCCTGTGTGGGCTCTGTTGGTTCTAAGCTTTTTCTAAAATGGTTTTCTCTTAAAGGGCTCCAGTAAGCAACCCCAGCTTGAATGGGTAGAGATGCATCTCCATGAAAGCCATCTAATCAAAAGTTACCGCCCACAATTGGGCGAGTTACATCTCCTTGAAAGTAATAAAAAAGGTCTCACCCAGCAATATTGAATGAGGGTTAAAAAGCATAACAGTTTCACACCATCACAACCCATATGGGCTTATCATGGCCTACCAAGTGGAAGAATAGATGGTAGGTGGAGAAAAAGAAAGAAATGGAGATGGATGCAGAGAGAGACTCATAGACACAGACCGAAAAAAAAAAAAGAGGTGCAAAAGAGATTTACATTTATAAAGATACTCACTGAAATGCCAGACTCTAGAAATATACTCAGACACATGTACATATTTAAAAAGGTCACAGGTAGAGGATGCAATTGAGACAGAGTGGGGTGAACAGAGGCGTGAATCTAACCTGACTGCCTGTGCTTCCTTTTTGTAAAAAGAAGGAAAAAAAAATTCAGTACTCTAAACAGAAAGGGGGATAAATATTTCCAGGCTTTTATAAAAATTGTTTTGATTTATACTTAAAGTTTTGAAGTCCAGGCATTTGAAATTTTTTCTTCACCCCATTTTAATGCTGTTTTGTAAAGGAAGAAAGTCTGTTTTTATGATGTAATGTACTCTTTCTGTGTGGTTTGGATATATTCATAATAAAGATTGCAAGCTATTTTTAATTAGGTCAGTATGTTTGTTTCTGAGATAATTACTACATTTTCATACTTTATATATATTTTGTTTCTGGAAAAGCGGCTATAGGAAAAATGATTAAGGTGAATATTTATTTTATTTTATATTTTATTTTAGCAGATGTAAGTTTACAGAAAAATCATGCGCAAAGTATGGGGTTCACATATATGTGGTCCTGCTAACCACGTACAGTTTTCCTTGTTATTAGCATTTTGCATTAGTTTGGTACCTTTGTTACAGTTGATATATCAATATTATTATATTAACTATATAAGTCCGTAGTTTTCATTAGGATTCATTCTTTGTGTTGTATGGGTCTATGGTTGTTGTTTCTAAATTTTATTCTGGTAGCATATATACAAAATAAAATTTCCTGTGTTAACCACTTTCAAGTGTACAGTTCAGTATGTTAGTTACAGTCACAATATTGTGCTACCATTATCACCATCCATCGCCAAAACTCTTCCTTCACCCCAAACAGAAACTCTGTACCAATTAAGTTTTAACTCCCCAATCCTAACTGTACCCCTTTCCTTTGGTGACCTGTATTCTAATTTCTGGCTCTGTGAATTTGCATTGGATATTTGTTTTTAGGCTTAAAAGATATTGGGGTAGCATTTCTGACTACTGTATGATTTTTAGATCTGACAATAAATACTATATTTAGTCAAAGAGTATTCCTTCTTAAATAATACCATAATATAATACCATGTTTCCTAAGCATATAAGTCAGTTAAATGTTTAGCATATACTTCTTTTTGTAATGTAGTGTTTGCCAGTAGATGATATGCAAAATAAAGATATTTGAACTCAACTTTGGTTTGTGGCTGAGTTTTATATTTTAGTCATCAAGATTACGTTAATTTGAAGTCTAAGGTTTGATAATATCTTGATCTATACGTAGAGATGTAGTAAAAAGATAATTTGAATTCTGCTAGAATTTATTTGGTATACCCAGCACTAAATTTATTGTGATTCATAATGTGCTATAAAAGTGTTTTGTAAATACAATTCTTATTATAGTTGCAGGCAAAGATACAGTAAAGGACAGTTAATTATTTAGAGGGTGATTATCTTGTTGCCTGACTTTTGGTTCTTTATATGCTACTCCATATCTTTTACTGGTAAGTAATTAATATGCAAATGACACAATATGCAAATGAACTTTTTGTAAAAGATCCAAATAATTCAGAAATATCCAGAGCAAATGTTAAAAGTACTCCTTTTTCCTTTTCTTCTATAGTTGTTCATTCCCTGCTTCTTCCTAGAGATCACCACTTGTTTATTGGCGCTTTTCTTTCATGTCCTCTTCCATTCATTTACACATAAATGCTCAAAAGACTCCAGTAGTTGATACTGTTTTTTCTTACATCTAAAAGTAATTATATATGTACCAACTTTGCTTATCAGTTCTATATCATCTTGAAACAGTGATTTCATAGTATTACATTGTAAGAATGTACCGTAATCACTGATGAGTTTGTCACTTAGATGATTTCTAATTTTTCACTCCTACAGTGTTGTAGTTCTTCTACTTAAAATAGTGTGTGGTGGAGAAGAAGAGGTATTTCTGTAGATTGCATTGCTAGCAAGGGAATTACTAGGTAAAGGATATGTACATTATTAATATGATAGCTTTTGCTAAATTGCCTTCAAGGTAGCTTTGCTTATTGTCTTGCTGCCAACAGAGTTTAAGTGCGCCACATTTTCTAAATCCTTGACAACATTAGACAATATCAATCTGTAAATTTATTTTGTCACTTTTGTGGGTAAGAAGTTGCTTATTTTAGTTTGCACTTCTCCTATAACTAGTGAAGCTGAACATCTATTCAAATGTTTGTTAATAATACACTTAAATTTCCTCTTTTGTAAGAAAAGATAGGGAAGGGAATATTCAAGTAAAATTCAAATCTGCCAAAATGTGTTGAAATTCTGTTGAAAGACTTGATGAGGGGAGGAGTTGCAATGAATGAATGACCAAATGAATGGCTTTATAAATTATCTAACTCCAATTATTCATGATGCCTTTATGATATATTATTGATGACTAAACTTTACAGAGACTGATTAAAAATTATTAAGGTATGAGAGATGAGAGTTCTCTGTAGCAGCAGTTCCTATTAGGTTTTTTTTTTTTTTTTGCATGGGCAGGCACCGGAAATCAAAACTGGGTTTCCAGCTTGGCAGACAACCTGCCACTGCACCACCATCACCTGCCCTATTATGTTTTTACCTTTTTTAACATTATGAATATTCTGAAGCAAGTTTCTGCTCCTTTCCATCTTCTTTTGCAGTTCTTTCTAGGCCTTCTTCAGTGTTCCTTGTTCTCTTCTTTTATCAACTAAAGCCCAAAGTTACAGGTGTAGAGGAAAGAAATCAAGAGTTGGGGCACAATCAGTTCTGTAAAAGAAGGGGTCATTGTGTAGGAAACATTTTAGTTCTCTAAGTTCCAAATTTTAAAACACTGTGAATGCTCTCTGCTCAATTTATCCTTTTTCTTCTACTTTGTTTGTCTGTAGCTAGTGCCTCTTTGGAAGACCTTGATCAGGCTGCTGTTAGTAGACCGTATGAGGACAATGAACGTTCAGCTAAAGAACCCATAGAACATGCAGACTTTCCAGTCCAAAACAGACAAAAGAAGACGAGACTACCTCTAGGTATGTGAAAAAATCAAGGTTAAGTTGTGAAAGAAGTTGTGATTTTGGAGGTGTGAACAAAAACCTACCTGCTTCCATTTTTTTCCCCTTAACCATATCCCATAGGTATGTGGTTTTGTTTTGTTATGTTTTTTCTTTCTTGCTTAGAATCTTTATCACTGGAGTAAATCCAATGGGTCAAATCAAAAGCATTTTAGATCATATGTATATAGATTATAGAAGAGGGGCATAAATTCAGAATTTAAACATAAAGTTCAGAGGCAGATCTCAGTGCATTTAAAAACGTAGTATATGATGAAATGGACATTTTAGAATAGTGGGGACAGGATAGATTCTGTGTTAACAACAATATAATGAAACAGCCAGCATTTATTGAGTATTGCTATGTGCCAGGCACTGTTTTCAGTAAAGTATTGCACTGGGTTTTTCTTTTCTTTCTATCAAAGTGGCAATATGTTTTCAAATTATAAAATCCAGTGTTGATAAAAAATAGTTACACTAATATACTGCTGACAGGAATATAAATTCATACAGCCTGTCAGGACTTCTAGGAATCTATCCTCAAGAAATATCTTCAATAGCTATAATAATTAAAGTCTATTAACTACACTATTATTCAGAAGACTAAAAACTGATGGTAACTCAAATATTTAACATTATGGTACTGGATAAATTTTTATCCATTAAGTGGAAACCAAGTATTGCATTAAAAGTGCATTGAAATGGAATAGTGAAGTGAAATACATTGTTAAGTCAGAAGCAAACAATTTGAAAATTGAGATGGTTACAAATGCCTAGCTTTATAATTTGTTGAAAATGTGTTTAGAAATTGTGTGACCATTTTTAGAAACTTTAGAATGCAGCTAAGTTCTAGATCACCTCCATACTAGCCTGGCAGTTTCCAGCTTTCTTAATTTGGGTTTTTAAAAAATTGTGTTTTTAAACAAAATTTTGTTTTGTTCAGGGTGACCATGGTAGGCTGTACAGCTTGTGTTATATTTCAGCCTAGGTTGTATTTTATTCAAACAGAATTTCAAGGGCTTTAGAGCATCCCAGGGAGTCAGAGCCTGTACTTCCAGATATGAAGAGTAGCTGGTAGACAAGAAGACTCCATGGACTCGCTTAACCTACTGCCTATAGAGAAGAATTAACATAGCTATGCTTCTAAAGACCTGATTGCAAGGTTGGCCTTTGGCTGATGACTGGGAAATTGACTAGTAAACAGTTCCCCACACTGACATAAAACTTTCTCTAAATTATTGGGTTGGCTTACTATTTGTACTTTCCTTCTGGGAGTCTGGAATTTTCGTACATGCTGTTCAGAGGGTGCCTATGTGACCAGCCCTCAATAAAAACCTAGGGTACTGAGTCTCTGATTGAATTTTTCTGATAGAAAAATCATACAGGTTGCCATAACTAATTGCTGGAGGAATTAGTGAGTCCTATGTAATCCACTAGAAGAGGACTCTTAGAAGCTTGTACTTGGTTTCCTTTGAGCTTCTCCCCATGAACTTTTTCTCTTTGATGATTTTGCTTTAGATTCTTTCACTATAATAAATCAAAACTATGAATATAATGACTTCTGAGTCCTGTGTGTCCTTCCCATTAAATCACTGAACCTGGATGTGGTCTTGGGGACACCAGCACAGCTAGTTGTGGAATTACTTAATTTTCTCCATATTTGTTTGGCATTTACATTTCAAATTTTATGTTGAGAGTTTAGAGATGCAAATCTTTAAAAAAATAAAAATTTGGATGATGTTGAAAAAATGTTTGGCCTAGTTAAAATTCTTCACGTTCTCTTGTCTGACAAAAGGCTTGCTTGCACATGACTTTTTTTTAGTTAACATTAGAGTCATTTGAAAATTTAATTTACTTTAGTTACAGAATTGGAGACGTCCTTTACTCAAAAGAAGCTGTCTAGTCCATCCTTATTACGAAGTGAAAATGGTATCGATGTGGAGCCAGCAGGGGAGGCAGGTACTAAAAAACCTCGAAAGAAGAAAAAGTAAGAATTTTTTTGTCCTCTTAAAGATTCTCCAGAGATATTCTGATGGTTGATTCAGAGTTCACAAGCAGTAGTTTTTCTCTTTAAATCTTATTAAATACTTGGAACCGTCTATCTCTAGGATATGTAATGTTACAAAAATATCAGTCAAACCAATCTCATGGTAAATTTGAAAAGAATAAACCACTAACAAATGCAAAATTTTTTGCTAACAAAAAAATCTTAGGAGCTGACTCTAAAAAAAAGAAGAACCTAAATAGATTTTAAGAAGCAAAAAAATGTTAAAAGTATTTAAAAATTGAAGATATTAATAAAATAGGCTATTATGATTTATTTTCTCAAGTAGTAACAGTATTAAAATTATGATTATTTCAACAATAAATAAAACTGTTGTATTTAAGCATAGGAAATTGTCTTAAGTGAAATAGAATCTTTGGAATGTAAAGAATTATACAGAAGTTATATACCATTTATATTTGAAAATGATCCTATAAATAGTGATCAATGTCTATGTATAGTCATATAATTTTATGTTTGGAAGGAACTTTAAAATCTAGTTCTGTAACTTTATTTTCCAGATGAGAAAATTGAGATCCACTGAACTATAGTTAAAAGATCCATGAGTAAAAATCAAGTTTCTTGATTCCAAGTCCAGGTCTCCTCACAATCTATGCAATAATCATCCTTTATTTTTTTACATTCTCCTTGATTACAGGAAGACTCAGCCAGCAGAATTAGTGTATACCAATGAGCTAGGAGTAGCAGATGAAGACATAATTACTGATGAGCAGAGTAGCCCAGAGCAGCAGTCTATATTCACTGCACCTACTGGCATTAGCCAACCTGTAGGCAAAATATTTGTGGAAAAAAGCCGTAAGTAGTTTTCTTATTTTGGGATATGAGCTATTTAAAAATTACCTAGGAATTATACTTCTAGAAATCTGAATTAAGGAAATAAGCAGACATATGGGCAAAAATTCATACATATAGCTAATCATGACACTGTTTTTCATGAGAATAAAAAACTGGAAATAACCTGAAGGTAGAACAGGAGGGGAATGATTTCAGTAAGTTATAGTATATCTCTACAATAAAATATTCTGCACCATTAAAAATAATGTTTAGGGACTTTTTTATTTCATGAAAATGTACTAATTAAAAATGAACATACACACATACATACAGTTTGATCTTAACTATAGAAAAATGCATAGGACAAAAGACTATAAGGAAATATGCCATATTAAGGAATCATGGGTGACTTTTTAAAAATCTCTCCTACCCCCACTGCCTGTTTCTTTAATACTTTGTTTTACTTTCCTAGTTTTCTGCCATCAGTGGTGGTTGTGGTGGCAGGGCAAATGATGATATGAATTCTACAAGTAAAAATAAAGGAGAGAAAATGTATCATGCTATTACCATATTAAGTAGGAAATACAGCGTGGTAGCTATAGATTCTTTTGGAAAGTAGTTCTGACATTTTATGCCATGTACCGGTTATAAGACTGGGTTGCAATGTTTTAGAAAAACCTAGTCAGAGTGTGATCTTAAGGACCGTGTACTACTCCCATCGGTACACTGGGTATGCTGCCTGTAGAATCAATTGAAACATAAAGTTTAGTACTTAAAATTTGAAGTTTAGATTTTATGTAAATTACTTTAGAATACTGATTCCATAAGGTTACATCTAAGGGATCTTAAAATTCTTGGGCAGTGAGTTTATTTTACACATGAGAAACGTGTGACCTAGAGAGACTAAATGACTTACCTAGGGTCTCACAGTTGGTTAGTACAGAATTAAGGCTAAAGCCAAGGTTTCATGACTTGTAGTCAAGTGCTTTTGCTAGTAAACCATATGGTCATTTAATTTACTCCAGTCTATTTTCTAGCAATATCACCCACTACCCTCATTATTATTCTTGCTTTTCTTAAGTGTAGAAATTTCCTCTGACTGTAAAAAAGCATTAGTGATTTAAGGTATCTGCCCTTAAATCTTTATTGAGAGAAAATTGTGTCTTGCACCCCTGTGTTTCATCTTCCAAAATACCTGACAGCCAGGTTTGATGAAGTTAATTGAAATGGAACCTTTCCTGGTTTGTGGGGTCCATTTGTGGACAGTAAAAAGGATAAAGCCCAGATGGACAGTAGTGGCTCAGTGGCAGAGTTCTTACCTGCCATGCTGGAGACCTGGGTTCTTTTCCTGGTGCCTACCCATGTAAAAAAATAGATAAAGCCCTGCTCACAAAATGTTGCATTGCTAACACTAGAACTGATCATTTTTCATAGGAATTTAACTAAGAGAAATTTATTTAATGACTCATTCCTTTTCTATTATCACAAAAAGCTGTATGTGTTCTAGTTTGCTAGCTGCTAGAATGTAATATACCAGAAATGGAATGGCTTTTAAAAAGGGTAATTTAATAAGCTATATGTTAACAGTTTTTAGCTGTGAAAATGTCCCAATTAAAGTAAGTCTATAGAAATGTCCAATCTAAGGCATCCAGGGACAGATACGTTGATTCAGGAAGGCCGATGAAGTTCAGGGTTTCTCTCTCAAGTGGAAAGGCACATGGCGAACACGGTATTATCTGCTAGCTTCCTCTCTAGCTCCCCAGGAGGCATTTTCCTTCTTTATCCCCAAAAGTCACTACCTAATGGACTCTATGCTTCATGGTGCTGCAGCTTTCTCTGCTCTCTCAGAATCTCTTACTTTCTCCAAAATGTTTCCTCTTTTATGGATTCCAGTAGTAATCAAGACCCACCTGGAATGGGTGGAGATGCATCTCTACCTTATCCAGTTTAACACCCACTCTTGAGTGAGTCACATCTCCACTTTTTTAGTGTACATGGTTTTTTAGGGTACATAAATCCTTTCAAACCAGCAGACCATGCTGCATGCACAAGCATCTTTACTTAAGAAATTTAGTTTTCAATATTGGCTTATCTTTATAGGGTAGGCATTTAAACTTTGAAACTTCCAAAGTCTCTAATTCAGAATTCTGTATACTATGTCCTGGTAAAGGCTTCTAGACTTTATTCTGAATTGGAAGTTCATGATTGTATTTCATGAAATATAATTGATTTCTGAAACTTGCTTTAACATCTATTTTGGGTTGAAAAGAAAGTACATTGATGCTTAGTTTTCATAAAAATGAAAAAATAGTATATTTAAGTGACCAAAAGAAAAAAAGTCTTTTAAAATAGGGATTGAGTCAAGGAGAATTTTTAGATGGAAAAGCCACAAAATCTTGTCCTAGTGGGAGGGTTCTTTAATATGAAGTAATGAAAAGGGCTGTTGGGATTCTTCCCTGCTAGTTGTTAATAATTGTACTATGTGTCGCAAGCCTAGTTGTTAATGATTGTACTATGTGTCACAGGGCGATTCCAGGCCGCTGATCGTTCAGAGTTGATAAAGACCACAGAAAACATAGATGTGTCAATGGACATGAAGCCTTCCTGGACAACCAGAGATGTTGCACTTTCAGTGCACCGGACTTTCAGGTGGCTGCCTCTTTGGACTTTATTTAAAGCAAATGTTAACTGAATTCCATAATTAAAAAAAGAAGTCCTTGTTATTCAATGCTATTAACAGAATTCACAACTGAAAATGGTGGTAGGTGGATAGATATACACTTTTTAAATAATTAGTTTTAATTGTGCCAAAATACATATAACAAAAATCATTCTAACGATTTTAAGTGGACAATTCTTTGACATTAAGTGCATTCACAATGCTATGTAACTTTTACCACTATCTATTTCCAGACTACTTTTGTCACCCCAAACCATAGCTCATACTCATTTAGTAATAACTTCCCATGCTTCCCACCTGCCCACCACTGATAATCACTATTCTGCTTTCTGTCTCTATAAATTTGCTATATTCTAAGTATTTCACATAGGAGATATCATACAATATGTTCTTTTGTGTCTGGCTTATTTCACTCAGTATGATGTCTTCAAGGTTCATCCATGTTGTAGCATGTGCCAACATTTCAATTCTTTTTGCAGCTGAAAAATATTTCATTGTATTTATATACCATACTATGTTTATCCATTCATCTCTTTTTTTTTTACCTATAGCTCAGATGCATCTTCATTCAGTGTTTTAACATGATTACTTTACAATTAGGTATTATTGTGCTGTCCATTTTTGAGTTTTTGTATCTAGTCCTGTTGCACAGTCTGTATCCCTTCAGCTCCAATCACCCATTATCTTACCCTGTTTCTAACTCCTGCTGGACTCTGTTACCATATCCATTCATCTCTTGATGGACAGGGTTGATTCCACATTTTAGATATTATGAATAATCTATAAAGAACACTGGTGTACCAATATCTGTCCAAGACCCTGTTTTTAGTTCTTTTGGGTATATACCTAGGAGTGAAATTGCTATATCATATTCTATATTTAACTTTCTGAGGAACCGTCAAACAGTTTTCCACAGCAGCTGCTCCATTTTGCCTTACCACTAACAACATATGGGGGTGTCTGTATCTCTACATCCTCACAAACACTTTTTATTTTCGGTTTTTTAAAAACAGCCATCCTAGTGGGTTTGAAGTGGTATCTCATTGTAGTTTTAATTTGCAGTTCTTTAATGGCTAATGAACTTGTAAGCATCTTTTCATATACTTATTGGCCATCTGAATAACTTATCTGGAGAAATGTTCATTCAAATCCTTGGCCCATTTTAAAATTAGGTTGTCTTTTTGTAGTTGATTTGTAGAAGTTATTGTGTATTTTGTATATTAAATCCTTATTAGATATATGGCTTCCAAATATTTTCTCCCATTCTCTAGGTTGTTTTTACGCTTTCTTGATGATGTCCTTTGATACACAAAAGGTTTTTATTTTGATGAATTCCTATTTATCTATTTTTTAATTTTGTTGTGTGTACTTTTGGTACTTTTGGTACACACAACAAAATTCTTTACCTACTACAAAGTCCTGAAGCTATCTCCCTATGTTTTCTTGTAAGAATTTTATAGTATTGACTCATTTTAGGTTTTGATCTGTTTTGGGTTGATTTTTATATCTGGTAAAAGGTAGGAGAAGTACGCATTTATTCTTTTGTATGTAGATATGCAGTTGTTCCAGCATTGTTTGTTGAAGAGACTTTTCTTTCCCCATTGAATGGATTCGGCACCCTTTTTGAAAATCAACTGGCCATAGATATGTGAATTTACCTCTGAACTTTCAGTTTTGTTCCATTGGTCTGTAGGTCTATCCTTATACCAGTATCAAAGTGTTTTGATTACTTCATTACTGCCTTTTTGTATTTGGCAGGGTAGTACCATTTATAATGAACTAATTTGGCTAGTGTCAACCAAGTTTCAATAGTATGCAAATTCTCTATTTATCTTCTTTCTTTCTCCTTTTTATTGTTATTGCCTCAGATGACCTCTTCATGCATTGTATGCCCATTAACATAGACTTAGAATGTTGTTTTACACATTGACCTGTTAAGTCATATGAGGGAATAAAGGAGTTACAAACCAAAAGTGCAATAACACAGAATTTTATATTATATAGTTGCCATTACCAGTGCTTTTTATTTCTTCTTATGGCTTCTAATCACTGTCCATTGTCCTTTTATATTAGCCTGATGGACTCCCTTTAGTATTTTTTTCAGGGCAGTTCTTCTTGTCATGAATCTTCTTTGTTTCTCTGTGTCTTCATTTCTCCTTAATTTTTGAATGATAATTTTGCCAGATAAAGAATTCTTTGTTGACAGTTTTTTTCTTTTAAGTACTTTAAACATGCTACTACCCCCACCCCCACCCCTACTTCTTTTTGGCCTTAATGGTTTCTGATGAGAAATCTAATGTTAATGTTATTGGGGATGGGAGGTCTTGTATGTGACAAGTCGCTTCTCTCTTCCTGCTTTCAAAATCCTCTCCTTCTCTTGGATTTTGACAATTCGTGATAGCATTTCTTGTAGATATCTTAAATTCTATCTTGCTTGGAGTTCATTAAACTTCCTGGATGTGTACATTCATTCTTTCATTGGTTTTGGGAAGTTTTTGGCCATTATTTCTTCAGATGCTTTTTCTGCACCCTATCTCTCTTTTGTCATTCTAAGACTCCATTGATGCCTGTGTTGATAAGCTTGATGGTGTCCCACAGGTCCCTAGGGTCTGTTCATTTTTTCTTCGTTATTTCTTTCTGTTCTTTAACTGTCTACTTTCAGTTGTCTTACCTTCATGTGTACTGATCCTTCTTGTTCACATCTGCTGGTGAATCTGACTAATGAGTTGTTCATTTTAATACTGTACTTTGCAGCTCCACAATTTCTGTTTGGTTCCTTTTACTACTTTGCCGTCTCTTTATTTTGTTCAGACATTTTCATAATTTCCTTTAGATCTTTGTATGTTGATTCCTTTAGCTCAGTGAACATGTTTAAGACTATTAAAGTCTTTGACTAATAGTTCCAGTGTATGAACTTTCTTAGGGATGGTTTCTAGCAGATTCTGTTTTCCCTGTGAATGGGTCATACTTTCCATTTTCTTTGTATGTTTTATACTCTTTGGTTGTGAACTGAACATTTTGAGTATTATGTTGTCATAACTCTGGAAATCTGGTTCTTCCATTGTTCAGAGCTTGTTAGGTTTTTTTTGTTTGTTTTTTTGTTTTTGAGGTTGTTGTGGTCTAGAGCCGTCAGTTTGTGACTATCCTAAATTATTTTTGCTCCGAGCTGGGGAATGGAAAGAGAAAACAGAAAGAGAAAAAAGTCCTGCCTCTTTAAGACTCCTTTACTGCTTTTGCTTGGCAATGGTTATAACAGTGGTCACCATCAGAGCTGTCTACCAGTGATCTGATGTAGCTGATCAGACCATACACTCCTGGATTTTGGAGGAGTAACTGGTCCTTGTAGCCACCCTGGCACCAGCAAGCTGTGCTAGGATCCCGGACTACATTCCCACTCCTCTCTACGATATGGTTGGGGGATAGAAGATGGTAGCTGCTACTGAAAGGGTGAAATTCATGAACTTACCATAATTTACCAGCCCCTTTGTCCAGGGGCTGTACAGAAACTGCAGAGTTTCAAAATATTTGCCTTAGACATTTCTTGCCAGTGAAGTTGTTATTTTGGTAAAGTGACTGGTTCATGAAACTTCCTACTCTGTCATCTTCCCTATAGGTATACTTTTTCAACACTCAATCAGTTAAATAATCATTCTGTCATTATAGTAAAATAAAATTCTTATTTTTACTTTCCATGAAATGTTGAATTTTGTTCTAAAATGTAAATAGATTTGAAAAATCATTTAGTTTTTTGCTTTAGTAATTGAATATAGTAACTCAAGTATAATAATTGAACCCTTTTCTGATCAGGTTGATTGGTCTCTTTTCTCATGGCTTCTTGGCTGGCTGTGCTGTGTGGAATATTGTTGTGATATACGTTCTAGCAGGAGATCAATTATCTAATCTCTCGAACCTTCTGCAGCAATACAAGACTTTAGCATATCCATTCCAGAGTCTTCTCTACATGCTTTTGGCTCTAAGTACAATTTCAGCTTTTGATAGGTAAGACTGTTGTGACTGTAGACCCCCTCTAATTTTTCTTTAGATGGAAATGTTGAGCAAAATCACTGATAGTTTTGAAAATTGAATTATAGAATCTTAGTATTATTTTGAATTTTTTAAAAAAGTCAGTCACTTTCTGTTTTTTTTTTGAAGATGGGATTATTGTGAACAGGTACCCATCTGGCATCAGAAATTAAAAAAACCAACACTTATTATAGCCTAATGATAAGGATAATAGAAGGAAGTAGAAGCTAATGAAGTTTTGCAGATAAAGTTTGTTTCTTCAGAACTTCTTAACTCCAAAGGAATGCTGCCTAAAATAACCTTATAGTTAAATATTTTTTGTGGTCTTTGTATTTAAGGTATTCCTTCATGTATATTAAGTACAAATTCTCGCTACTTAAAGCTTAGGAATAACAGTATGTTTGGTAGTTATTAGAATAGAGAAGGAAAAAACTGCAGTCAGAAGAGTAAAATTTTGTAAGAAGTTTATATCTTCATTATGACAAGAGGCTTTTGCATTTTCTAGGATTGACTTTGCTAAAACATCAGTAGCTATCCGAAGTTTTCTTACCCTGGATCCAACAGCTTTAGCATCTTTCTGTGAGTAAATAGTCAATTTGGTAACTATATATATAAGTATATATAATATATATATTACTCGATTTACACTGTAATTGTGAACCAGGAAAAATATAATTTTTGTTTTAAAAAAGGGTTAATAATATTGGTACGTATAGACATTATTTATAGATGTAGAATTTGTAATTTAAAAAGCATGGTCAGCATAATTTTGTTAGAATTAAGAATTATTTTTCAGTTGAGGTTAAGTGACTTGTAAAGTTTTAATTTGTTCTATACTAATGAATTTTTAGCTTTTCTTATTTTCTGCTTGACATTAAACAGTTTCTTGGTGTGACTTTTAAGCAATAACCACTCTTTTATATACTTTCTGATCATTTGGAATACATTTTGTTTAAAATATGAGAATATTAGTAAAACTGGTTTTATGTTCTTGAGCAAGTTATTTAATTTCTTCAATGATCTTTTAGCTTCTTGTCAGTTCTAATGATGAATAATAAGTATCTCAAAAGCCTGTTCTGCACCTGTATTCTTAAAAAATAATATTAAACTGTCTAATCTATTAAAATTGACCACATGAATTTCTTTTATATTATTATTCATTAAAGTACAAATTATTTTTGATCTATAAATTCTAAAATAAACTGGGTTGTTAAAATACATTTATTAGTTATTTTGTTTGTTTTTTTCTCAGTGTACTTTGCTGCTCTTATACTATCCCTGAGTCAACAAATGACAAGTGACAGAATCCACCTTTACACACCTTCTTCTGTTAATGGTAGCCTCTGGTAAGAATTCACAATAGCACTAGCAATTGATGGTAATAACTGCAGCAGTGGAAGTAGTGGTACTTCTCTGTATCTTTCCACGCTTTTACATATTTTCTTCTATAAACATTGGGAAAGCCCTGTTTTTGTTTCCAAAATCATGTCAGGAAAATACCAATTCCATTGGTTAATGTATATTATGTGCACCTGCATTTTCAATGAATGTCTTCTTTTTAAAAATCTGTTTTCGATCTTCAAGTTACCGTTTTAAAATAAGTCATTATAAGATGAACTGGAGGAGTCTTGCACTCTCACCCCAACTCAGGGAGCTTAATATCCCAAAACAGTGATGAAAGTGAGTAGATGGGATAGACTCAGAAAACCAGGCAGTGCTAGGAAGAGAGCAGACTGGGGACAGCCAGCAATTGCAGATCAGGGAGCAACCATGAAGCTGACAGGATGGCTGTGGTTCCGTTTCACAGTCTTCTTGAGAGTGACTAGGTATATATGGTAAAGAAAGAAGGAAAGGAAAGGGTAGTTCATTGAAGAGTAGCGCCCTATTAGTTGGAAGGGAAATTTTTAGAAAAGGTTTTGAGAATACTAAATTTTCTATTTATGTTAATGTACAAGCAGATCTAGTTAGGGTTCAGATAACCTTTGAACTCTTGTTCCCATGATGTATATAGTGCACTCTGTAGAGAAATCATTATTTTATTTCATGCTTTATTTGTTATTCCTATAGTAGAGGACTTATTTTTTTTAAGTTCATAAAATAGATATATTTGGATATAGAACCAAAATAAAGACAGTTCTAATGAGTATTTCTGTGTCCTTAGGGCAGGAGCAATTGAGGAACAGATTCTCCATCCGTGGATTGTGGTGAATTTGGTGGTGGCTCTTCTGGTTGGATTATCTTGGCTTTTTTTGTCTTATAGACCAGGCATGGATCTTAGTGAAGGTATGAAAGAAAAAATAGTCTAACAACATCATGAACTCTTGATGATGATAAGTCTTCTTTCAGTGAATATAACTTAATATATTCCAATAACAAAGATATATTTAAAACAAAATACCTCAAGAAGAATAAGTAACTGTGAAGCAGAGTGCCAAGAGAAGTCAGGAGGAATGTATTAGGAGAGCTGGTGACTGGAATTACTTTATTAAAGGGGCTTCCTTGACTCTTGTGCATATTAAGAGGTATCTCTTATCTTGAAATCCTTCAAATAATTTATGGAAAGTCTTTGCTCTCCATTTTTATTAGTCTCCTTTTGATGCAAGTATATCTTAATTTGAAATAAATCATGCTTTATTTTTGTGGCCTGTGTGTCAGACACACATTCACGGGGATTATTCTTATCTTCTTTACCTGGCACATATTGTGCTCGTTTCTGTGTGGATAAAAAAATTAAATCTAAAATGAAGATAATAATGCCTAGCATGTTGGGTTGTTATGGTGTTTAAGTGCGATAACACATTTAAGACATCTTGGCACACATCAGCGTTGGTTTCAAGCCCTTCTTCTACTTCTGTCCCCAACATTTTAGATTATTATGATCTATATAGAATTAGATCATTTAGCTGTTTAATGACTTTAATCTTCCTGAGTTCTGTAAGTGACTTTAATTGCCTGGTAAAATCTGTTAAACTGTCTCCCTTAACATATGTTTTATTTTTCAGGGGCTTTTAATAAATTTAAAACATGAGCATTTAAAAATCTAAAACCTGGATATTTGTCATTTGTTTGTTTTTTAAATCAGATTTCTCTATCAATAATTCTTGTACTTTAGGGCTTTTTATTTTAATATTATGTCACTATTTCAAGAAACTGTTTATAACTAAGTTATAAAACTCTTTTTGAGGCATTGGGAAACAATTTAAGTATTATCTATTCATTTTCTCTCCTAGAGTTGATGTTCTCCTCTGATGTGGAAGAATATCCTGCTGATAAAGAGAAAGGAATCAAAGCCCCTTTGTAATATCACCTCACCTTTAGTGTAATAATGACCCAGTATTTAAATTTTTAATTTTTAAATTTAAATTTTAAATTTTCCCAGTCTTGGTTTAAGTGTTTTTACATAATATATATATCTGTATTTGTAATTGATGTTCTGATTATATGATACTGAGTAATTTCTCAAGATTATGGAAAATGTTAAAATAGTATTGACTATATTCCAACATTAATTTTAATAACCTTATCATCTTAATAATAAAGGAGATAATGGGGTAGAAACAGGCAGGTGAAAATATTTATTTTCCTATTGTCTCAGATTAGTTGCATTTATAATCATTATCTTAAAAAGCATGCATATAGGGAAAAAACGTAATCTTAGTGTTATAAAATGTTTATCAGGTTTAAATATAGATTCAGAGAATGGGGTAAAGGAAAAAAATGCCTTTATTGTTTAATTTTTATGTCTCCTTACTGAATAAATTGAAATATGAAATTTGTCTCTTTTGAAACTGGCTTGGTGGTTATGCATCATATTATAATTATACTGTAGTATAGTTTAGCTTGGAAGATGCTTCATTTCTTGGCTGTTACAAAGAACATATATCTTTTTGTTTGAAAGGTTTTTTTCAACTTTTTTATTGTATAATGTATATATAAAATAAAGAAAGAGAAAAGCAATAATTTTCAGAACACACTTGAACAAGTAGTTCCCAAACAGATTGCAGAGTTTGGCATAGGTTACCATTGCATCATCTCAGATTTTTCCTTCTACTGCTCCAAAACACTGGAGGCTAGAAGGAATATTCATAGCAATTCAACAGCCATACTCATTTGTTAAATCCCATTTTCTCTGTTTTATCTCCTCCACCTCCTTTAATTCTTCTCCCAGTCTATAAGGATCTTTGGGCAATGCCTGTTCTGATTTTTTCATGTTGAGGAGGGGTGTCCACACTAAAGGATAGGGGGATGTAATTAATTGATAATACTGGAGAGTCTGGTCTCTCTGAGTTTCAGGATTTGTCTGACCTAGGAACCCGTCAGGAATTATATGTTCCATGAAGGCAAATCTAGTGCATGAAATCAGATGTTCTTTTTTTTTTTTTTTTAAAGGAAATGTCTGTGGTTTTATTGCATAATAAGGCATTGAACCATCTAAACAAAATTTGTCTGGATGGTGAGGCAGCTGCTTTCTCCTTCACTTCTTTGGGTTAGTAGAGCAAATTGTTGGTAGATTAAAAAAAAATAGACAACTTTTTGCATTACTTAACTCTTTCCAAGGCATATACTGGTACAAGAGAAACTTTTCCTGTCAGATGAACCTAGTCTAGTGGCCAGACTTGCACAGCACCTCGGTGGTGGCAGCGCACTGTATCCACTCCCACCACAGCCCTGCTCATTTGTGTATATATTTGGAGCATCTGGAGGGGTGTGAATAGTATGAGGAAGAGGAGGGAAGAGGAAACAGCCATGGGTGCCTGGCTGGGAGGCTGTCAGCCAAAGTTGTGCAAGGCAAGCCTGAATATATTGTTGTAAACCCAAGCATCATTGATGTTCTTTAATAGGAACATTGGGTGAAACCCCATGATGGGGTCTTGTTCACCCTTCTTGAGCTGGTCTACAGCCATGCTGATGATGCAGCTATCTGGCGTAGGTGATGGTCCTGCACTGTGACACTGTGTTGGGTTTTCTGGAACAGAAGATTAGATAATTTCTCCACAATAGTGGCTTTCCCTTGGAACTGGTGTCCTACCCATGTAAGGCATGATGTATCGGTATAAATTGCTCCTTGTTGGGGTCTGTCATTATCAAATAACTGGTAGTAATGCTGAATGAAATTGTTTCTCCTCTGTTCCCAAATTGGCTTGTCTCCCATTCTGGAGCATCACCCAGCCTGGGGGGTGGCACAGTGGTGGCAGTGACGGCAGCTCCCTACTGTTCTTAAGAATCAACAGGAGTAGAAGCAAGAAGCAGGGAGAGAAAGCTAGCAGTCGCCACCATGTTTGCCCTGTGCCTTTCCAGTTGAGAGAGAAATCCTGAACTTCATTGGCCTTCTTGAAACAAAGTATCTTTCCCTGGATGCCTTAGATCGACATTTCTATAGCCTTCTTTTAATTGGGACATTTTCGTGGCCTTAGAACTGTGGACTTGCAACTTAATAAATACACTCTTTTAAAAGCTGTTTTGGGATTGAGGCAAAATGGTGGCTTAGTGAGGTGTGGTGTCTAGTTCATCCTCCAGAGCAGCTAGTAAATAGCCAGAAACAGTACAGAACAACTGCTGGGGCCACATCAGTGACCGGACACACAGTGGACACCAGTCTGGACAAGCTGGACAAGCTGTGACCCCACACAGAACTGTAAGTCCCCCAAGCCACAGAGGTTGATGCCCCTCCTCAATGGGCACAGCAGCCTGATTACCTGAGGGGAAAGGAAAGAGCTTTACTAGCAACAGGGGCTTAGCTCAACCAAGCTCCAATTGCAGAATTAATTAACAAATTCTAACTACTGAAAATAGGTTCCCAGCCCAGCTAAAACTAGAATAAGAGCTAAAGGTACTAGGAGTCTTTGCCCCTGCAGAGAGAGGGCAGAGCTGATGGGGGAAAGAAAAAAAACCAAAATAACAAATAAAAAAACAGGCTTTTTGGATCAGATAGCACAAAATACTTGAAAAGGGCTGGACCTTAAAAAAAGGAGGGGGCACATAGAGTCTGGAGATAAATAGAACATACTAACTTAAACACTTGATTAACAAACCTGAGGAATGGGGGCCCTGCTCTGAAAAGTTTTTTTTTGTTTGTTTGTTTGTTTTTTGCTGTGTTTCTACTATTAACAGCTTGATAGAACTGCGAGGCTTCTCAGGCTCCAACTGCCCCAGGCAAAGGTGGAATTAAGCTTGTCTGAGAGACAAAGTGGCTGGTCAGGGGAAAGGTGTTAATTCCCTGGAGGCTGTGCCTTCCTGCAATTAAAGCCAGTCTACAAACTCTCATCTGTCTGAACCACACCCCAGGAGGGAGAGCCTGATGAAATTAAAGGCATTGCATCACTTTATGCTGGTGGGAAGCTTCAAGCAGACAAGCACCACATACTAGGCAGGATAGGAAAAACAAGGAGTCTAGAGGCTTCAGAGGAAATTCGTCAACCTGCTGCTGGGTCTCACCATCAGGGAAAACTGATGCAGCTGACTCTTTCTGAGAGGAGGCCAGTCCAGTCTGGTAAAATCTGACTGGAGTCTATAAAATCTGAGTGGACCCTCCAAAAAAAAAAAAGCCTCCATATATGCAGGGAAAGAAACAGAAAAACAAGAACTGAAAAATTCTGATCAGTTAAACAAAACCTATGTTAGAGGTCTAGAATAAGCTGAACTGAATGTCAAAGAACAGATAGAGAACAAAGCCATCCAGCAGGAAAATCCTAGGTAAAAGAGTGAAAACGATCTCCAGAATAAACTAATTAAGGAAATCAAATAATGAGTCATAAAAAATCAACTAATGAGTCATACTAGGAAAATCAAAGATATGGCCCAGTCAAGGCACAAACCAAAAATTCAAATGAGATACTGGAGTTGAAACAACTAATTCAGGATGTTTGAACAGACTTGGAAACTCTCATCAAAAATCAAACCAACATGTTGAAGGAGGATATAAAGAAGGCAATGGGTGAACAAAAAGAAGAAATCAAAAGCTTGAAGAAACAAACTACAGAATTTATGGGAATGAAAGGCGCAGTAGAAGAGATTAAAAAAAAACCAATGGAAATCTACAATGATAGATTTGAAGAGGCAGAAAAAAGTATTATGAACTGGAGGACTGCACATCTGAAATCCAACACACAAAAGAAAATATAGGGAAAAGAGTGGGAAAATGTGAGCAGAGTCTCAGGGAACTGAATGACAATATGAAGCATACCAAATATATACATGTTGTGAGTGTCCCAGAAGGAGAACAGAAAGGAAAAGGAGGAGAAAGACTAATGGAGGAAATAATCACTGAAAACTTCCCATCTCTTATGAAAGACATAAAATTATAGATCCAAGAAGTGCAGCATACCTCAAATAGAATAGATCTAAATAGACATACTCCAAGATACTTACTAATCAGACTGTCAGATGTCAAAGAGAAAGAGAGAATTTTGAAAGCAGCAAGAGAAAAGCAATCCATCATATACAAGGGAAGCCAAATAAGACTATGTGTGGATTTCTCAGCGGAAACCATGGAGATGAGAAGGCAGTGGTATGATATATTTAAGATTCTAGAAGAGAAAAACTGCCAACCAAGAATTCTATATCCAGCAAAATTGCCCTTCAGAAATGAGGGGGAGGGCCACGGTGGCTCAGCAGGTAAGAATGCTTGCCTGCCATGCCCAAGGACCTGGGTTCGATTCCCGGTGCCTGCCCATGTTAAAAAAAAAAAAAAATGAGGGGGAGATTAAAATATGAGAGAATTTGTGACCAAGAGACTGGCTCTGCAAGAAATACTAAAGGTAGCACTAGAGGCAGATAGGAAAAGGCAGGAGAGAGATGTGGAGAAGAGTGTAGAAATGAAGACTATCAGTAAAGGTAAAAAGAGAAAAAAAAATTAAATATGACATATAAAATCCAAAAGGCAAAATGGTAGAAGAAAGTACTGCCTTTACAGTAATAACATCAAATGTTAATGGATTAAACTCCCCACTCTAAAGACATAGACTGGCAGAATGGATTTAAAAACCAGACCCATCTGTATACTGTCTACAGGAGACTCATTTTAGACCCAAGGACAAAAAGAGATTGAAAGTGAAAGGTTTGGAAAAGATATTTCAATCAAACAAGAATCAGAAAACAGCAGGAGTAGCTATACTAATATCTGACAAATTAGACTTCAAATGTAAAACAAAAGAGACAAAGAAGGACACTATGTATAAATAAAAGGAACAATTCAACAAGAAGGCATAACAATCATAAATATTTATGCACTGAGCCAGAGTGCTCCAAAATACATGTGAACACTGAAAACACTGAAAGGGGAAATAAACACCTCTACCCAACATTGACTTGAGAAGGAAATAGATGACCTCAGCAAACCAATCACAAGTAGAGAGATTGAATCAGTCATCAAGAAGCTTACAAAAATGAAAGTCCAGGACCAGAGGGGGGAATGGGGAGAGTAGGGCTTATCACAAAGAGATTTGTTGGTGCAGCTTTTGTCTAATGGAGTGATCCCCAAGAAGATTCACAGAAGACCCACAAAGTTTTAAAAATACATTAGCATGACCTGAAAGGGATAGAGACAGCACAAAATGAAAAGGATCTTTGCCCTTACAAAGCTTTACTGGAAGAAAGAAGACTGAGAAAGGAAAGGTGATTCAGAGGGAGGACTCAATAGGCCAGAGGACAGAGCTAGAGCCAGGAAGAATAATTCACGGACAGGAGTAGGACTGAGTCCTTCTTGTGGAACTTTCAGTATTTGCCTAGTTGGAATTGTGAGTTACTATGGGCCAGTAACTCCTTTGTGCCTCCCACTTTCCCTATTTTGAACAAAATGTTTATAGTTGGTGTGCTGCGTGGAAAGGATTTAGGTACCCTAGTAAAGCCATGTTTTAATCCTAATCAATCTTGTGGAAGCAACAATTTCTTTTAATCCCTATTCAATAATGTGGGTTGGAAACTAAATCAGGTTGTCTCCACAGAAATGTGACTCACTCAGTTGTGGGTATTAACCTTTCATCAGAGGGAGATGTGACTCCACCCACCGGGTAGGTCTTGCTTAGTGTGGTAGATTCAGGTGTCAACTTGACCAGGTGAAGGTGCCTAGTTCTATTGCTGTGGACGTGAGCCAATGCCATGTGAACCTCATCTGTTGCTGAGTACATCTGTAGTTGGCTAGGAGGCATGCCTGCTGCAGTGAACGGTGTTTGATTTAATTGGCTGGTGCTTAAATGAGAGAGCTCAATGTAGCACAACCCAAGCATCCTAGCATACCTCACCTTAGCACTTGCAACTCATGCCAGGCCTTTGGAGATGCAGAAAGGAATCACCCTTGGGAAAGTTGTTGGAACCTAGAGGCCTAGAGAGAGGGCCAGCAGAGATTGCTCTGTGCCTTCCCATGTAAGAAAGAACCTCAGTTGAAAGTTAGCTACCTGTCCTCTGAAGAACTGTATGTTAACTAAGTAAATCCCATTGTATTGAAAGCCAATCCATCTCTGATGTGTTGCATTCCGGCAACTAGCAAACTAGAACAGTTAGTTTACTGGACTCCTTTAAAAGAGGAAGCATTTGGGAAGAAGCTCTAGAATGAGGAGAGAGCCACAGAACCATGGCAAAATGACAGGATAGTCATGAGAACTATCAGAGCCCATGCAGCCAGAGACCTTTGGAATGAAGAAGGAAAATGCCCCAGAGGAGCTTCATGAAATGAGAAGCCTGGAGAGAAAGCTAGCAGATGCCATGTTCACTATGCACCTTTCCAAGTTGAAAGAGCAACTCTGAATTTCATTGGCCTTTCTTGAGGGAAGGTGACCTCTTCTTGGTGCCTTCATTTGGACATATTAATAGACTTGCTTTTAATTGGGACATTTTCACAGCTTTAGAACTGTAAACTAGTAACTTAATAAATTCCCCTTTTTAAAAACCATTCCATTTCTGGTATGTTGCATTCCAGTGACTCACAAACTAAAACTAAAACTAAAACTCACAAAGGCCTCCTATGCCTGTCCTCCACCACCGTATATTGGGCATGAGTGGGGCAGATAACTCATCCTGTAGTTCACGTTTACAGATTGAGAGGAATTGTACTTAACAAAATTATACCCAAGGAGCTTCATTTGGACCTGAACTTGATTCAGATGATGAAAGTCTAGACTTTGTGCTGATGCTGTAATGGGATGCGGGTATTGGGAGGGAAGGAGTGTATTATGTATATGGGCAAGGCATGAATCATTGTGTGCCAGAGGACAGACTGCAATAACCAGCTTCTAAGATGATTCTCATTTGTCCTTGCATCCTAGTATTCACATATTTGTTTTGTACCCTCTCCGTCGACATTTGTACAAGAGTTTATCTGTATGATCGATAGGTTATGGTGGATGTGATGTTTGTTCTTTCTGAGATTAGGTTATGAAATACATCACAATTTCTGATTGGGGGGTGCAAGGGTAGTTCAGTGGTAGAATTCTCACCTGCCATGCAGGAGACCCAGGTTTCATTCCTGGCCCATGCACTTCTCAAACAAACAAACAAAACTTCTGTTTTGTTGAATCTCTCATTTCCTACTCTTTCTGGGATCACTCACTCTGGGAAAAAAAAATCAGAGTTTGAAAAATAAGACTAGACAAAACCAGCACTCAGCTTAGTGGATAAGCCTATATGGTGAGAAATTAATGACTCTAGTTAACAGCTAGCAAGAACTGCAAAAAACTACATAATTAAAGTTGGAAGCAAACCCTCCACTTTTCAGATGATTGCTGCCACACCTGACAGCTTGACTGCAATGAGTGACCCTGAGCTGGAATTACCCAGCTAAGCCACTTCTGGATTCCTAACCCTCAGAAACAGTCATGAAATCTACTGGACTCTGATAGAAACAGAAGCTTGACCATGAGGCACTAAGTGGCAATGCATACAAAACTGCCCATTATGTTTCAGGTTTACCAGTCCTGCCAAGTCATATAGTCAGTTAGGCCCAGCAGCAGTCTATCATAAAATAGAAATGGTGTATCTAGGATTAAGCGTGAGCAGCAACAGAGAGCCTGTACTCCTCTCTCTGCTTGCACATATGTACAAATGGCAGTGGAGAGTGATCCTGTATGACCAGTTGCAGGAAAAGGGAAAAGCCCAACTTGGCTTTTTTTTTTAAAAGATGGTTTGGCTTGGGACATGTTATAAGATGAAAAGGAAGAACATCATGGTAACATTCAGAGGTAGCTCTGAAAGACTATGAGGGAATATCTCAGTAGTGGAGCTTCAAGTGGTGTACCTAGTCATTTACTTTGTATGGAATGTGAAGTGGCCCAAATTGAGAATATATACAGATTCCTGGCAGTAACCAGTGGCCTGACCATCTGGCCTGGAGGCTTGAAGGAAAAGGCCTGTAAAATTAGAGATAGAAAGGTCAGAAATCGAGGCATGTGGATGGACATATGGGTGTAGGCACATTATGATAGTTAGGTTCAGGTGTCAACTTGGCCAAGTGACACTAGCCTTAGCTGATTGCAAATGCAATCAGCTGTGAATGCTGCCTACATGGTCATGATTTAAGTCCATGAAATGTTCTCATCGCAAAGACAGGCCAGTGCTTGGCCAATCAGACAACCAGGCACCACCAGCTGACCAAGTTGACACATGAATCTGGCCATGACAATGGATAGGGGGAGGATCCTGAAAGAATTGTGAGAAGCTTTATAAAGAAAGCCTAGATTACTTTGAAGAGACTGATGGTAGAAATATGGTCTCTAAAGATACTTCTGTTGAAGACTTAGACAGAAATGAGGAATGTGCCATCGCAAATTGAAAGGAAAGTGACCCTTGTCTTAAGGTGGTGGAAAATTTGGCAATATTGAGTCCTGGTGCTTGATGGAACGGAGAATTTAATTGTTATAATTTGGGATAATTGGCTGAGGAAATTTCCAAACTAAATGTGGAAAAATGCCACCTGGTTTCTCCTTGCAGCTTATAGTAAAATGTGACAAGAAAGGGATAAGCTGAGAACTGAACTTTTGAGTACACAGAAACCAGCAATTGAAGGTCTGGAAAGTCCTGCACTCCTCGAGGGTGAGACTTCAGAGAGTGGTGCCCCACACAAGGACTTAACCAAGCACGGAGCCAGTCAGTAACTACAGGATGAGCCAGCATTGGAGATAGTTATCCAGAAAAGATTTGTGGAAAGTCCTATTGTCTGATGCACTGTATCCTGCATGCCAAGTCAACAAATATTTTTCAGACCTGTATAAACAGAACCACTGTCAATCTGGATTAAAAGAGACAGAAAAGGGACAGATTGAAGGAAAAATAACCTCAAAGGCAGAAACTACCTTCAGACTAAGGTCTGAAGCCAAGAAATCTCAGGCTAGGAGAGTGGATCCACCTGTGCATGTGGAGGGGGTGCGTTTGCTCTTGAAGCCAAGGGTGGGCCTTCTGCCTCAATGTCCAGGAGGAGTTCTGTGGAGGGTGAGGCACATTCCCCAGGGATTGGGGGAGCCTGGCTCCATTGTTCTGAAGGAGTTGAATATGTGCCCTGGATATGGCTGAGGAGCACAGTGCTACCCAGATGCTTGAGTGTGGGGCCAAGAAAAAGGTAATCTCGTCAGTGTTCCCCATGGTCACTGTGTAGGCCCTTGGAAAGAGTAGAATTGCTGCTTTCTAAAGCACCAAGGATGTTGAATGACTGTCAGACTGAAATCTAATGGAGTTTGCCCTGCAGGTTTTCAGAATTGTTTAGGTCTGGTGGCCCCTGTTTTCCTTCTAATTTCTCTTTATGACTATGGGCTTATTTATCCTATGACTGTTCCTTCTTTGTATGTTGGACGTAGATAACTTGCTATAAATTCACAGGCCTACAGCCAGAAGAGAATTTTGCTATAGGACAGATTATGCCTGTAACGGACTTTGACGAGATTGTATACTATTTTTGGTTGGTATTGTTTTTATATTGCTACTGAAATCATTTAAGGCTTTTGTAATATTGTGATGAAAAGAATGCATTTTGTATATGGAAAATTTTAGTGCATTGTATGCAGGACAGATGAGCACTGTTAGGTGAAAAACATGTCTGTTATTGTTTTCTATTTAGAGATTATGTATGGTTTAAGCTGCTACATATAATTGCCAAGGGGTGAACATTGCGATACTTAGGTTCAGGTGTCAACTCAACCAGGTGATGGTTCCCAGTTGCTCCATTGCTGTGGACTTAAATCACTAGGATGTGAAATTCATCTATGGCTGATTAAACTTGCAGTTGGTTAAAGTGAGTGCCTTCCACAGTAAGTGATATTTTAATTTGATCAGCTGGAGGCTTAAAAGGAGCATCAGAGGAGACAGAAGCAGCTCACACAGCTTAGCATAGCTCAGCACAGTTCAGTGCAGCCCAGCACAGTCCAGCACAACTCAGCTCAGCGTTCAGAGATGACATAGACCCAGACATTTGGAGATACAGAAGAAAAGTGCCCTGGAGAAAGCCATTTGAACCCAGAAGCTGGGAGAGAAGGCCAGCAGAAGTCACTGTATGCCTTCCCATGTGACACAGGGATCCAGATGAAAGCTAGCTGACCTTCCTCTAAAGAACCGTAAATTTCTAACTAAATAAATCCCCTTTATAAAACCCCACCCACTTTTTGGTGTTTTGCATTCAGTAGCTTTAGCAAACTAAAACACACATGGTGTGAAAATTTTTGTATCATTGTTAAAACCTGCCAGAAATGATCTACCACTGAAGAAGCACTGAACAACCGAGTGCACAAAATGCCTTGTCCCATTGATGTTAGGTAGCCTTCTTAGACTGTCCTTGAACTGGCATAATGGAAACATGAATGGAATCACCATGGTGAAAGTAATGAAGGCCACATTTGGGCCCAACAGCATGAACGTCCACTCACAAGGGTTACTGTTACTGTTGCCTCCAACCTGTCACCAAAAGAGACTAATGCTAAGCCCCTGATATGATGCTATTCTTCAGTGAGACAAACCAACTGCATTCTTGTATATGTATTTGCCTTTACTGCAGGTACCCCAGCCAGCACCACTCCAGGAGGTTATAGAATTCTTGGTCTCAGGCATGGTATTCTTTGTGGTATAACATCAATGAGGGGATTGACTTTACAGCAAAGAAGGTGCAACAGTGGATCATAATCATGGTTGTATCACATTCTGCATCACACAGAAGCAGCTAACATCATAGAACTCTGCCCAGAGGCAACATTTTGAAAGGATGGGATGCCATCCTTCAGGATGTAGTATATGATTTATATTAGAGATCTTTGTATCTACGTTAGGAAAAATACAAAAGTATTGGAACCAAGGAACAATATCAAGAGTGGCCCCATTTACCATAACTCTTAATGGCTCATTGGGGGATATTTTGCTTCCTATCCCTGCTGCTCTGGACTTTGTAGGTTTGGGGGTCATGGTCTCCAAAAAGTGTATACTCTTGCTAGGGAACATTTCAAAGATCGAGCTGAACTACAGGCTATAACTTTAACCAGGGTATTTTGGGCTTTGTGTGTCTAGGGACCAGCAGGCAAGAAGAGTTATCATACTGGTATGGTAATTAACTTTGATAATCAGAAGGAGGTAAGGCTGCCTTTATACAAAGAGGGCAGGGAAGAACCTTGAAGAACTCAGATGATCTACTTGGGTGCTTCCTGATACTCCTCCCCTGCCCAACTGTAATATTGAACAAACATATGCAGCAATCCTGGCCTAAATAGGGTGTGATTACCAAGGATTAAGATGCCCTCAAGACTGAAGGTTAGGGTTACCGCCTTAACTAAGCCACCAAGATCTACCAAGGTAAAAGCTAAAGCTGAGAGAACTCTAGAATGGATAGTGAAGGGGAGGGAGCATGAGTATCTGTTGGGGCCCAAGATCAATTGTGGTAATGGGGACCATAGTTCATCCCACTAACCTTCCTCTTCTAAGTTCCCCTCAGGAAGAGAGACCCAGAGGAACCAGGAGGAGGTTCTACTGCATCTGTGTGGACAGTAGATGTGTAGTGCAAAAAGTGGCTGTGGTGACCATGAAAAGGTACCTCATATCTCCTTCTGTGGGTATTGTGATAGGCTAAATTGTTACATGGCTTATCCCTGAGAGTGAATACCTCCTTAATTTTTGTATCCTAAGCACCTCACTTGCTGCATTCATTTTCTAATTCTGCTGTAACAAATTACCACCAAGAAATTAAAACAACACAAGTTCTGCAGGTCAGGAGTCTAAAATGGATCAGTAGACCCTCATTTCTTCTGGAGCCTCTAGGGGAGAACCTGTTTCTTTCTTTCCCAGCTTCTAGAGGCTGCCCACCTTCCTTGGCCTCCTGGCCCCACATCAATCCAACCTCTGATTTCATTGTCACATCTCCTCTGACTCTCTGACCCTCCTGCCTCCCTCTTATAAGGGTCTTTGTAATTAGATTTAGGCTCACTCACAACCCAGGTTAATTTTCCCATATCAAGTTCCTTAACTTAATCACACCTGCAAAGTCCCTTTTCCATATAAGGTAGAATATTCAGAGTTTCTGGGGATTAGACCTGGATATCTTTGGAGGAACCATTAGTGGATTTACTGCACATGCATAATTCCATCTTGGTGTTGGTTTCTCAAAGGGCTCAAATTAACACAATTACCTTAGCTAAAATGCCCTCCTATCAGATTTCATCGTTCTTCTCCATCAGAGCACTTAAACAGCTCTACTAGAATGACTTCTTTCTGTGTTTATGTTTCCTATAAACTGTTAACTCCTTGAGAATATTGTTTTACTCGCTGGTATATTAATAGCTGTCATGGTCAGCTTCATGTGTCAATTTGGCCAAGTGGTGGTACCTGTTTGTCTGGTTGGGCAAGTGCTGGCCTGTCTGTTGCAATGAAGACATTTCATAGAATTAGATCATGATCACATCAACTGCATCCACAGCTGATTCCATTTGTATACTGCCAAGGGGAGTGTCTTCTGCAATAAGTGATGCTCAGTCTAATCATTGGAAGCATTTTAAGGAGGATTCAGAAGAGACAGGCTCTCTTCCTGCTTCAGCGGGCAAGCCTCTCCAGTGGAGTTGATCCAGACCCTTCACAACCTGCCCTGCGGATTTTGGACTCTGCATTCCCGCAGAGACACTTTTATAAATTTTATATTTGCGAGTGTTCGCTGTTGATTCTATTTCTCTAGAGAACCCTAACTAATACAATAGTGTATACAAAACTGTCTGTGTATCATATTGTAGAAGTTTAATAAATATTTAAGGAATTCTTTGAATGATGTATGAGTTATAAAAAGACTTGAAAATTTAAGAGATTTTATGGTAGAAAATGCTTAATTTTTTTTTTTTGTTACTGCATTACAATTAAAAATTTTAAGGAGGCAAGGGGACTTGAGATTTGGAGGCATCTAGTAAAATTTCCTCCTTTACTACAAACCAGATTGACAGTTTTCCTCATAAGTACTGTTGGTCATTGACTATTTGCTCTCAGTTCCATTTCCCCACTCATCCCCTGCTCTGCTTCACTGGAAACTACATTTCCCATGTACTCTTTTTTTATTTTTTAAAGCAGTTTTCTTGAGATAAATTAACAATATACAATCCATCTAAAGTGTACAATCAATGTCTTCTTGTATATTCACAGTGTTGTGCTTTCATCATCAGAATCAATTCTATAATATTTTCAAGGGCGTTCACTATGTTACATAGTCCCATGTTTCATCCTCTGGCTTTCTTACTAGTGACATACATGACCCTCAACTTTCCATTTCAACCACAATCATACCCACTTATCATCATTGTTAATTACACTCACTAATGGGCTACCATCATCTCTATACATTTTCAAACAGTTACAATCGACCTTATTACAAACTTCACACAAATTAAGCATCAGCTCCCCGTTCTCTGCTCTCATTCTATCTTCTATTGACCTATATTCTATATATTAACACCAAGGGTTTGCTAGTTTTATTTAGTTCATATTAGTGAGCTCATACTATATGTTTTCTTTAGAGTCTGACTTTTTCACTCCACATGATGTCCTCAAGTTTCATCCATTTTTCACATGCATTAAGACTTCCTTTCTTCTTATAGCTGAATCCTATTCCATCATAGGTATAGACCCCATTTTGTTGATCCATTCATTGGTTGATGAACACCTGGGTTGTTTCCATCTGTTTCAGTTTGCTAATGCTGTCAGAATGCAATGTACCAGAAATGGATTGGCTTATTACAAAGGGAATTTTCTAAGTTACAAAGTTACAGTTCTAAGGTCATGAAAAAGTCCAAATTAAGGCATCAACAAGATCCTGCCAGCATTTGGAACACCTTTCATCTGGGAAGGCACATGACTGGCATCTGCTGGTCCCCTGCTCCTGTGCTTTATTGCTCTCAGTCTCAGTTTCCAGTGGGGGTTCCTCTGTCACATGGGAAGGCATGTGGCAACATCTCCTGTTCTTCTCTCCTAGATTTTGGTTTCAAGTGGCTCTCTCAGCTCCTGTTTCAAGTGGCTTTCAGTCTAAGCATCTGTGGTTCCTCATTTAGCTTCTCCAGGGCAGATTCTGTGCTTCATCTCTTAGCATCTTCTAACATCTTTCTGCCTGTATCTCCAAGCGTCTGTGCCTGTGTTGGCTTTCTGTGTCAAACCTGAACTCTTTCTCTCTTTCTGTGCAACTTTAAGGACTCAAGTAAACTAATTAAGACCCACCTTGAATGGATGGGTCCACAGCTCCATGGAAGTAATGTAACCAAAAAGGTCCCACCCACAAAAGGTCTGCTCCTACAAGATTGGATTAAGATGAAAAGAACATGCCTTTTCTGGAGGGTACTTAACAGTTTCAAAACAGCACAACATCTTTCGGCAATTGCAAATAATTCTGCTCTGAACATCAGTGTGCAAGTGTCTGTTCATGTCCCTGTCAGTTCTTCTGAAGAAGTAGCAGAATCACCAGATCATATGGCATTCTACTTTAGCTTCCTGAGTCATCAGCAAATTGTATTCCACAGTGGCTGCACCATTCTACATTCCCACCAACAGTGAATAATTGTTCTTATTTCTCTACATCCTCTTCAACACTTGTAGTTGCTTGTTTTGTTTTGTTTTTTTAATAGTGGCCATTCTGGTAAGTGTGAAATGATCTCATTGTAGTTTTGATTTGTTTATCCTTGATAGCTAGTGATGTTGAACATCTCTTCATGCACTTTTTTTTTTCGCATGGGCAGGCAACAGGAATTGAACCTGGGTCTCCAGCATGGCAGGCTAGAACTCTGCCTGCTGAGCCGCTGTGGCCCGCCCTCTTCATGCACTCTTTAGATATTTTTATGTCGTCTTTGGAAACGTGTCTATTCAAGTTGTTTGCCCATTTTTAAATTGGGTTGTTGTGATAGTTAGATTCAGTTGTCAACTTGGCCAGGTGAACATGCTTAGTTCTGTTGCTGTGGACATGAGCCAATGGTATGTGAACCTCTTCTGTTGCTGATTACATCTGTAGTCGGCTAGGAGCCATGCCTGCTGCAATGAATGGTGTTTGAGTTAATTGGCTGGTGCTTAAATGAGAGAGCTCAATGTAGCACAGCCCAAGCAGCTCGGCATACCTCATCTCAGCACTCACAGCTCAGCCCAGGCCTTTGGAGATGCAGAAAGGAATCACCCCAGGCAAAGTTGTTGGAACCCAGAGACCTGGAGAGAAGGCCAGCAGAGACCACCCTGTGCCTTCCCACGTAAGAAAGAACCTCAGTTGAAAGTTGGCTGCCTTTCCTCTGAAGAACTAACAAAATAAATCCCCTTTTATTAAAAGCCAATCCGTCTCTGGTGTGTTGCATTCTGGCAGCTAGCAAACTAGAACAGTTGTCTTTTTTATTATTGAGTTGTAGGATCTCTTTATATATCTTGGATATTAAACCATTAGCATGTATGTGGTTTCCAAAAATTTTCTCCCATTGAGTCTTAACAAAGTCCTTTGAAGTACAGAAGTATTCAGTTTTGAGGAGGTAATTTTTAAATCTATTTTTTATTTCATTGCTCACACTTTGGATGTAAGGTCTAAGAAACCATCTCTTACCATAAAATCTTGAATATGCTTCCCTACATTTTCTTCTAGGAGCTTTATGGTTCTGGCTTTTATATTTAGGTCTTTGATCCATGTTGAGATAATTTGTGTATAAGGTGTGATATAGGAGTCCTCTTTCATTCTTTTGTATATACATATCCAGTCCTCCCAACACCAATTGCTGAAATGACTTCTCTTTCCCAGTTAGATGGACTTGGCAGCCTTGTCAAAAATCAGTTAACCATAGATGTGAGGGTTCCCATGCACTCTTTGTTTTGAAAGAGCTTTATTGATAAATCAATGCACAAGCACACACATTTTTAACATATAAACATTCCATACATGGTGTATAGTCAATGGCTTAGAATATCATCATAGTTGTATATTCATCAACATGATCATTTTTTAGAATATTTGTATCACTCCAGAAAAGAAATAAAAAGAAAAAACTTATACATACCATACCCCTTACCCCTTCCTTTCATTGACCACTGGTATAGTATTTCCATCTACCCAATATATATTTTTTAATTTTAACATTTGTTCCCCCTATTATTTACTTATTTTTAATCCATATATTTTACTCATCTGTCAATACTGTAGATAAAAGGAGCATCAGACACAAGGTTTTTGCATTCACATAGTCACATTGCAAAGCTATATCATTATACAGTCATCTTCAAGAAACGTGGCTATTGGAATACAGCTGTACAGTTTTGGGCACTTCCCTCTAGCCACTCTAGTACACCTTAAACTAAAAAGGGGTATCAATATAATGCATAAGAATAACCTCCAGGATAACCTCTTGACTGTTTGAAATCTCTCAGCCACTGATACTTTTTACCTCATTTCTCTCTTCCCCCTTTCAGTCAAGAAGGTTTTCTCAATCCATTTATGCTGAGTCCCAGCTCAGTCTAGGATTTCTGTCCGATGTTGTCAGGGAGGTTAACACCACTGGGAGTCATGCCCTGTGTAGAGAGGGGAAGGGCAGTGAGTTTGCTTGCTGTGTTGGCTGGAGAGAGATAGACCACATCTGAGCAATGAAAGAGGTTCTCTGGAGGTGACTCTTAGGCCTAATTTTAAATAGGCTTAGCTTATCCTTTGCGGGGATAAGTTTCATATGAACAAACCCCAAGATTGAGGGCTCGGCCTATTGATTTGGTTGTCCCCACTGCTTGCAAGAATATCAGGAAGTCTTCAAATGGGGAAGTTGAATTTTCCCCCTTGCTCTCCATTCCTGCAAGGGGTCTTTGGAAATACTTCTTTATTCACTGTTCAAGTCACTCTGGGATTTATGGGGCATCACACTGGACAAACCTACAAAATCTCATACCCTGTTCAAGGTTTCATGTACTTAAGTTGTTCAATTAAACTGTCCACATAAGTTATATTAGGAAATGCACTAGTCAAAATATAAATTTTGTACCAAATAAACATTTTTTGCTTTAGTCTCACACATAAGTTAAAGTTTTAAAATATGTATTACCATCTATTTACAACACCCCCCAATATTGACATTCCTTTGTTCTTCCTCATTTTTCATCTTTTTTTAGTGACATATGACATATATACAAAAAAGCAATAAATTTCTAAGCACATTGCAAATTGGCTTTTTAAAACTCTAGTTGAGGCCTGATCTCTTTTTCGGTTACTGTCACTGTTATTATATAAAGGTATGCTAACTTTCAGGTCTGTGGCAGTCCATTTCTGGTATCTAGGTGTCACAGAGTTACTAAAAGTTCCTGTAAAATACCAGCTGATACACGTATAGTTCAGTGTCTCAGAATCCAGAAATACATCTACAACTTCACCCCCAAATGTGACTGTCAAAGGGCCCACAATCTAGGCTTCCCTTTTCTTATAAGTACTTTCTGAAACAGTCCTTAGCATATTTGTTCTTTTGTTTCTGGCTTATTTTGCACAACACATTGTCCCCAAGGTTTATTCAGTTTATTGTATGTCCCTTGATATTCCTCCTTTTTGTAGCTGCACCAAATTCCATCATACAAATGTATCACCATTTGCCACGGTGCGTCTCAGGCACCATGTATCTTTCAGCTCCCTCATCTATTGGGCAAAATGGGTAATGTTCAAAATAAACCATATATTATAGTATTTTCATTTGGTTGTACAATCAGCAGTAGTCTCAATTTTAGACAATTTTAACTGGTCCATGGTGATGAAGAACTGGCAAACATAATGTCACCAACTATGGAATCAAAACTACCCCATATCAATTGTCTTTCCCCTCCCCCCAGCTATTGCCCCTATTAGTGCTGTGGTACTGTTAATGTCTTCCTGTTAATAGTTGGCTATAGAATGTGTTTTTAGTGTTCCCCCTATATTCCTCTACTATTGACTCTTTGTCCACTATTGAATCATTGAAATAGTTAATGAGAGAACTTATTTATAATCATAAATTTAATTAGTGGTTTACATGGCACTATATATCCCTTTTAAATCATATTCACCTCTTCTGAAAAGTGTCTGTTCAAGTCTTTTTCCCATTTTGTAATTGGATTGGCTGTCTTTTGTTGTTGAGTTGAGCAATCTCTTTATAAATTCTGGATACTAGACCTTTATCTGATATGTTGTTTCCAAATTTATTGTCTCCCATTGTGTAGGCTTTTTACTTTCTTGATGAAGTTCTTTGATGCACAAAAGTGTTTAATTTTGAGGAGCTCCCATTTATTTATTTATTTCTTCAGTGCTCTTGCTTTGGTGTAAGGTCTATAAAACCACCTCCAATTATAAGATTAATAAGATATCTCCCTACATTTTCCTCTGTTTTATGGTCTTAGACCTAATGTTTAGATCTTTTATTCTTTTGCATATGGATATCCAGTTCTCTAGGCACCATTTATTGAAGAGACTATTCTGTCCCAGGTGAGTTGGCTTGACTGCCTTATCAAAGATCAAATGTCCATAGATGAGAGGGTCTATATCTGAGCACTCTATTTGATTCCATTGGTCAATATATCTATCTTTATGCCAGTACCATGCTGTTTTGACCACTGTGGCTTCATAATATGCCTTAAAGTCAGGCAGCATGAGACCTCCAGCTTCGTTTTTTTTCCTCAAGATACTTTTAGCAATTTGGGGCACCCTGCCCTTCCAGATAAATTTGCTTATTGGTTTTTCTATTTCTGAAAAGTAAGTTGTTGAGATTTTGATTGGTATTGCATTGAATCTGTAAATCAATTTAGGTAGAATTGACATCTTTACTATATTTAGTCTTCCAATCCATGAACACGGTATGCCCGTCCATCTATTTAGGTCTTCTGTGATTTCTTTTAACAGTTTCTTGTAGTTTTCTTTGTATAGGTCTTTTGTCTCTTTAGTTAAATTTATTCTTAAGTATTTTATTCTTTTAGGTGCAATTTTAAATGGAATTCGTTGCTTGATTTCCCCCTCAGATTGTTCATTACTAGTGTATAGAAACACTACAGATTTTTGAATGTTGATCTCGTAACCTGCCACTTTGCTGTATTAATTTATTAGCTCTAGTAGTTTTGCTGTGGATTTTTCAGGGTTTTCAACATATAGTATAATATCGTCTGCAAACAGTGAGAGTTTTACTTCTTCCTTTCCGATTTTGATTCCTTGTATTTTTTTTTCTTGTCTAATTGATCTGGCTAGAACCTCCAACACAATGTTGAATAATAGTGGTGGTAGTGGACATCCTTGTCTTGTTCCTGATCTTAGGGGAAAAGTTTTCAGTTTTTGCCCATTGAGAATGATATTAGCTGTGGGTTTTTCATATATTCCCTTTATCATTTTAAGGAAGTTCCCTTGTATTCCTATCCTTTGAAGTGTTTTCAACAGGAAAGGATGTTGAATCTTGTCAAATGCCTTCTCTGCATCAATTGAGATGATCATGTGATTTTTCTGCTTTGATTTGTCAATATGGTGTATTACATTAATTGATTTTCTTATGTTGAACCATCCTTGCATACCTGGGATGAATCCTACTTGGTCATGATGTATAATTCTTTTAATGTGTTGCTGGATTCGATTTGCTAGAATTTTGTTGAGGATTTTTGCATCTATATTCATTAGAGAGATTGGTCTGTAGTTTTCTTTTTTGGTAATATCTTTGCCTGCTTTTGGTATGAGAGTGATGTTGGCTTCATAGAATGGATTAGGTAGCTTTCCCTCCACTTCAATTTTTTTGAAGAGTTTGAGCAGGGTTGTTACTAATTCTTTCTGGAATGTTTGGTAGAATTCACATGTGAAGCCATCTGGTCCTGGACTTTTCTTTTTGGGAAGCTTTTTAATGACTGATTCAATTTCTTTACTTGTGATTGGTTTGTTGAGGTCATCTATTTCTTCTTGAGTCAAGGCCACAATTGGTGTTTGGTTGGACTCAGTCCCTGCTACTGTTAGAGTGTCTTTCCTTTCCCTCTGGGAAGCTGCCTGTCGGGGAGGGGCGCCGGGCGCCTACCGCCGTGGCTTGGGGAACTCACGGTTCTGGGGGGGCTCGCAGCCAGTCCAGACTGGGGTATGCTTTGTGTCCAGTCACTGACGTGGCTCCAGGAACTGTTCTGTACTGTTTCTGGTTATTTAGTAGTTGTTCTGGAACTAAAACGTGCACCTTGCTAAGCCGCCATCTTGGCCCCTCCTCCTCAGCTTGGACATTTCTATAGGCTTAGAACTGTAACACCAACAGTAAATAAATGTTCCTATTTCTCCACATCCTCTCCAACATTTGTCATTTTCTGTTTGTTTCATAGCAGCCATTCTTATAGGTGTGAGGTAATATCGCATTGTTGTCTTAGTTTGCACTTCTCTTATAGCTAATGAAAAAGACCATCTCTTCATGTGCTTTTTAGCCATCTGTATTTGCTCTTCAGAAAAGATTTTTCTGCCCATTTTTCTTATCCTCTGCCAATTTTTAAATTGGTTTGTTTGTTCTTTTGTTGTTGAGCTATATAACTTCCTTATGTGCACAGGATATCAAGCCTTTATCTGATATGTGGTTTTCAAATATTTTCTCCTATTAAGTTGGCTACCTCATCACCTTTTTAACAAAGTCCTTTGAGGCATAGAAGCTCTCGATTTTAAAGGGTTCTCATTTGTCTATTTTTTTTTTCACCACTTGTGCTTTAGGTCTAAAGTTTAAGAAGTTACCTCCTAACACTAGATCTTGAAGATGTTTCCCTGCATTTTCTTCTAGAAGTTTTATGGTCCTGGCTCTTATATTTAGGTCTTTAATCCACTTTGAATTAATTTTTGTACAGGGTGAAGGTAGGAGTCCTCTTTCATTCTTTTGGCCTTTGATATCCAATTCTCCCATGCCCATATACTGAAAAGACTATTCTGTCTCAGTTCAGTAGATTTAGGGGCCTCATCAAAGATCAGTTGTCTGTAAATTTGACAGTTTATCTCTGCATTCTTGATTCTATTCCATTGGTCTGTACTTCTACCTTTGTTCCAGAAACATGATATTTTGACCACTGTGGCTTTATAGTAAGCTTTAAAGTCAGGAGGTGATAGTTTTCCTACTTCACCTTTTTTTTTTTTAAGGATATCTTTAGCTATTCAGGATCTCTTCCCTTTTCAAATAAATTTGATAACCAGCTTTTCCAAGTTTTCAAAGTAGGTTGTTGGGATTTTGATTGATATTGCATTGAATCTGTAGATCAGTTGGGGTAGAACTAACATCTTAATGACATTCAACCTTCCTATCTATGAACAGGAAAGGTCTTTCCATCGATTTAGATCATTTTAAAATTTCTTTTAGCAATGTTTTGTAATTTTCTGTGTATAAGTTTCTGCCTAGTTAGGCTTATTCCTAGATAGTGATTCTTTTGTTTGCTGTTTTGAATGGAATTTTTTCCTTAATTTTCTTCTTAGATAGGTTGTTTGTATATAGAAACATGTGTTAGTTAGATTCAGTTGTCAACTTGGCCAGGTGAGCATACCTAGTCTTGTTGCTGCGGACATAAGCCAATGGTATGTGAACCTCATCTGTTGCCAATTACATCTGCAGTCAGCTAGAAGGCGTGTCTGCTGCAATGAGTGATGTTTGACTTAATTGGCTGGTGCTTAAATGAGAGATTGCAACGTAGCACTGCGAAGCAGCTCAGCATTCCTCATCTCAGCACTAGCAGCTCAGCCCAGGCCTTTGGAGATGCAGAAAGAAGTTACCCCAGGGAAAGTTGTTGGAACCCAGGGGCCTGGAGAGAAGACCAGCAGAGACCATCTTCTGCCTTCCACATAAGAAAGAACCTCAGTGGAAAGTTAGCTGCCTTTCCTCTGAAGAACCAACAAAATAAATCCCCTTTTGTTAAAAGCCAATCTGTCTCTGATGTGTTGCATTCTGGCAGCTAGCAAACTAGAACAAAACATTACTGATTTTTGTACAACAATCTTGTGTCCCACCACTTTGCTGACTATGTTTATTAGCTCAAGTAGCTTTGCCATAGATTTCTGAAGAGTTTCTAAGTATAAGATCATGTCATCTGCAAATAATGAAAGTTTTACTTCTTCCTTTCCTATCTGGATGTTACTTATTTTTTTCTCCTGTATATTGCTCCAGCTAGGACTTCTAGTACCATGTTGAATAATAGTGGTGACAATGGGCATCCTTGTCTCATTCTTGATCTTAGGGGAAATACTTTCAATCTCTCACCATTAAGTATGATGCTGGCCATGAGTTTTCCATATATGCCCTTTATGATACTGAAAAAGTTTCCTTCAATTCCTAACTTATAAAGTGTTTTATCAGAATGCTGAATGCTATTTCAGCATCGATCAATACGATCCTGTGATTTTTCCCTTTTACTTTGTTAATGTGCTGTATTCACATTGATTGATTTTCTTGTGTTGAACCTCCCTTGCATTCCTGGTATAAACTCCAATTGGTCATGATATATAATTCTTTTAATGTGTCCTTTGGTTCAATTTGCTAGTATTTTGTTAAGAATTTTTGCATCTATGTTCCTTAAGGAGATTGGCCTTTAGTTTTCCTTTCTTGTAGCATCTTTATCCAGTTTTTGTAATAGGGTGATATTAGCTTCATAAAATGAATTAGGTAGTGTTCCTTTTTCCTCAGTTTTCTGGAGGAGTTTGAGCAGGATTGGTGTTAATTCTTTTTGGAATGTTTGATAAAATTTTAAATGTTGATAAAATGTGAAGCTGTCTGGTCCTGGGCTTTCTTCGTGGAATGATTTTTGATGACTGAATCTCTTGTAATTGGTTTGTTGAGATCCCCTATTTCTTCTCAAGTCAGTATAAGTAATTTGTGTATTTCTAGGAGTTTTTCCATTCATCTAGGTTAGTATATAGTGATTCGTAATATTGTCTTATGATTTTTAAAATTTCTTCATGATCTGTGGTAATGACCCTCCTCTCATTTCTGATTTTGTTTGTGTCCTCTCTCTTTTTTCTTTTTAGTTTAGCTAGCAAAGAAACAACTTCTGGTTTTGTTGATTCTTTCTATTGCTTTATTATTCTCCAGCTTGTTTATTTCTGCTTTAATCTTTTGTGCCTGTTTGAATTTGTGGTGGACTCCAGAAAAGCCATGCCCTTTAATCCTCATTCAGTATTGCTGGGTGAGAGCATTTTGATTGTTTCCATGAAGATGTGACCCACCCAATTGTGGGTGGTAACTTTTGATTAGATGATTTCCATGGAGGTGTGTCTCTACGCACTGAAGGTGGAGTTGCTTAATGGAATCCTTTAAAAGAGGAAACATTTTGGAGATAGTCCCTTTTTTGGTAGAGCCATGAGAAAGCCAGCAGACGCCGCCATGTTCGCCATGTGCCCTTCCAGCTGAGAGAGAAATGTTGAATGTCGTCGGCCTTCTTGAACAAAGGTATCTTTCCCTGGATGCTTTAAATTGGACATTTCTATAGACTTGTTTTAATTGGGACATTTTCTCGGCCTTAGAATTATAAACTAGCAACTTATTAAATTCCCCTTTATAAAAGCCATACTGTTCCTGGTATATTGCATTCCAGCAGCTAGCAAACTAGAACATCTTTGTATTTTTTCTCTTCTTTTATTTGCTTTGGGAGTAATTTTCTGTTCTTTCTCTAAATCTCCAGGTGAGTAGTTAACTCCCCAAGTTTTAGTCATTCTTGTTTTTTTATATAGGCATTTGGGGCAATAAACTTTCACTGCCTTTGCCACATCCCATAACTTTTGATATGTTGTATTCTCATTATCATTTGTCTCCAGATAGTTACTGATTTCTCTAGCAATTTCTTCCTTGACCCACTGATTATTTAAGAGTATGTTGTTTAATCTCCATTTATTTGTAAAAGCTCTGTTTCTTTGATGATTATTAATTTCCAGATTTATTCCATTGTAGTCAGAGAAAGTGTTTTGGATAATTTCACTCTTCTTACATTTATAAAGGCTCTGTGTCCTATCATATTATCTACACTGGAGAATGTTACATGTGTGCTAGAGAAGAATGTATATCCTCTGGTGTTTGTGGATATAATGGGCTATATATACCTATCAAGTCTAATTCATTTATACCATTGTTTAGGTTCCCTATTTCCTTGTTGATGCTCTGTCTGATTGTTCTGTCTATAGTGGAGAGTGGTGTATTGAAGTCTCCCATTATTACTGTTGAAACATCTATAGCTCCATTCAGTTTTCCCAATGTTTGCCTCATGTACTTCAGAACTTCTTGATTGGGAATGTAAACATTTATGATTGTTCTTTCCTCTTGGTGAATTGTCCCTTTGATTAATATGTAGTGTCCTTCTTTGTCTTTTATGACCTCTTTACATTTAATGTCAACTTTTCTGATATAATTATAGCTACTCCTGTTTTCTTTTGGTTATAGCTGGCATAGAAGATCTTTCAGTCTAATTATGTCCTTGAGTCTAAGATGTGTCTCTTATAAACAGCATATAGATGGATTATTTATAATCTATTCTGCCCATTTATATCTTTTAATTGGTGAGTTTAGTCCATTAACAACCTATACTGTATTACTATAAAAGCAGTTCTTTTTTTTTTTTTTTTTTTGGTTTCTATGCCAAAAAGCAACTTTTAAAAAATTTTTATTAATAAAACCAATCAACATATAATATGAACATTTTTTAAATTACATAGTTCTATATTCATCATCATGAGCATCTTAGAACATTTGCATCAATTCAGAAAAAGAAATAAAAGAAAACAGAAAAAAGTTCATATATACCATAGCCTTTACCCCTCCCTTTCATTAACATTTGTTTTCCCTATTATTTATTTATTTTTAATCCATATGTTTTAATCATCTGTCCATAAGGTAGATAAAAGAAGCATCAGACACAAGGTTTTCACAATCACATAGCACATTGCGAAAGCCATGTCATTATACAATCATCTTCAAGAAACATGGCTACTGGAACACAGCTCTACATTTTCAGGCAGTTCCCTCCAGCCTCTCTGTTATGCCTTAACTAAAAAGATGATATCTATTTAATGGGTAAGAATAACCTCCAGGATAACCTGTCGACTCTGTTTAGAATCTCTCAGCTATTGACATTTTATTTTGTCTCATTTCTCTCTTCCCCCTTTCAGTCGAGAAGGTTTTCTCAATTCCTTAGTGCTGAGTCCCAGCTCATTCTCGGATTTCTGTTTCACGTTGCTAGGAAGGTCCACACCTCTAGGAGTCATATCCCACATAGAGAGGGGGAGGGCAGTGAGTTTGCTTGTCATGTTGGCTGAGAGAGAGAGAGAACACATCTGAGCAACAAAAGAGGTTGTCTTGGGGGTGACCCTTAAGCCTAATTTTAAGTAGGCTTAGCCTATCCTTTGTGGGGTTAAGTTCATATGAACAAACCCCAACACTGGGGGCTCAGCCTATTGCTTTGGTTCTCCCCACTGCCTGTGAGAATAGCAAGAATTCTCCACTTTGGGAAGTTGAATTTTCCCTCTTCCTCACCATTCCCCCAAGGGGACTTTGCAAATACTTTTTTATTCTCTGTTCAAATCCTTCTGGGATTTTTTGAGGCATCACTCTGGACAAACCTACAAAATCTCATCTCCTACTCAAGGTTCCATGTACTTATGGTGTTCAATTAAGCTGTCCACATATATTATATTAGGAAATGCACTTGTTGAAATATAAATTTTGTACCAAATAAACATTTTTTTGCTTTAGTCTCACACATAAATTAAAGTTTTAAAACATTAATTACTATCTATTTTCAACACCCTGCATTATTGACATTTCCTTGTTCTTCCTCATGCAAAACATTTTTAAATTTGTACATTTAGTCACTATCATTATATACTTTAGGCGTTCCTAGATTATGCCATTGCATATCTTTTCTTCTGATTTCACTTGTGCCCCAGGCCTCCTCCCTCTATCATTCTCACATTCAACTTCATTCAGTGTAAAAACAGTTCTTGATTCTACCATCTCATGCTTTAGTTTTTATTTGTCAGATCTATATATTCTTTTCCTTCTTTCTCTTTTTATCCTTTAAATTGCCATTACTCATTGTATTAGCTAGGGTTCTCTACAGAAACAGAATCAGCAAGAGATATCTATAAACATAAAATTTATAAAAGTGTCTCATGTAACCATGGGGATGTAAGAATCCAAGATCTTTAGGGCAGGCCGTGAGCTGACAACTCCAATGGAGGTCCTCAATGAACTCTAAGGAGAGGCTGGCTGGGCAGCCATGGGGATGTAAGAGTCCAAGATCTGTAGGGCAAGCCATGAGCTGGCAGCTCCAACAAAGGCCCTCAGTGAACTGTTAGGAGAGGCTGGCTGAAGCAGGAAGAGTGATTGTCTCTTCCGAATCCTCCTTAAAAGCCTTCCGATGATTAGATTAAGTATCACTCATTGCGGAAGACACTCCCCTTAGCTGATTGCAAAGGCAATCAGCTGTGGATGCAGCCAACATGGTCATGATTTAAGTCCATGAAGTGTCCTCACAGCAACAGACAGACCAGTGCTTGCCTGACCAGACAACTGGGCACCACCCCCTGGCCAAGTTGACCCATGAACCTGACCATGACACTCCTATTCTTCAATTCTGTGCTGTCCTCCAGACCTCCCTTTCCTGCCTTTTTTCAGTTGATAGGTCTCCCTTTAGTATTTCTTGTAGAGCAGGTCTCTTGTTGACTAGTTTTCTCAATTTTTGTTTGTCTTTGATGATTTTTTTTTTTAATTTTTTTATTAACGGAAAGAAAAAAAAAAAGAAATTAACACAACATTTAGAAATCATACCATTCTACATATGCACTCAGTAATTCTTAACATCATCACATAGATGCATGATCATTGTTTCTTAGTACATTTGCATCGGTTTAGAGGAACTAGCAACAAAACAGAAAAAGATATAAAATGTTAATATAAAGAAAAGAAATAAAAGTAGTAGTAATAGTAAAAAACAACAACAACAAACAAACCAACAAGCAAACAAAAACAAAAAAAACCCTATAGCTCAGATGCAGCTTCATTCAGTATTTTAACATGATTACTTTACAATTAGGTATTATTGTGCTGTCCATTTTTGAGTTTTTGTATCTAGTCCTGTTGCACAGTCTGTATCCCTTCAGCTTCAATTACCCATTGTCTTACCATGTTTCTAACTCCTGCTGAACTCTGTTACCAATGACATATTTCAAGTTTATTCTCGAATGTCCGTTCACATCAGTGGGACCATACAGTATTTGTCCTTTAGTTTTTGGCTGGATTCACTCAGCATAATATTCTCTAGGTCCATCCATGTTATTACATGGTTCATAAGTTTATCTTGTCTTAAAGCTGCATAATATTCCATCGTATGTATATACCACAGTTTGTTTAGCCACTCTTCTGTTGATGGAGATTTTGGCTGTTTCCATCTCTTTGCAATTGTAAATAACGCTGCTATAAACATTGGTGTGCAAATGTCCGTTTGCGTCTTTGCCCTTAAGTCCTTTGAGTAGATACCTAGCAATGGTATTGCTGGGTCGTATGGCAATTCTATATTCAGCTTTTTGAGGAACCGCCAAACTGCCTTCCACAGTGGTTGCACCCTTTGACATTCCCACCAACAGTGGATAAGTGTGCCTCTTTCTCCGCATCCTCTCCAGCACTTGTCATTTTCTGTTTTGTTGATAATGGCCATTCTGGTGGGTGTGAGATGATATCTCATTGTGGTTTTGATTTGCATTTCTCTAATGGCCAGGGACATTGAGCATCTCTTCATGTGCCTCTTGGCCATCCGTATTTCTTCTTCTGGTAGGTGTCTGTTTAAGTCTTTTTCCCATTTTGTAATTGGGTTGGCTGTCTTTTTGTTGTTGAGTTGAATAATCTCTTTATAAATTCTGGATACTAGACCTTTATCTGATATGTCGTTTCCAAATATTGTCTCCCATTGTGTAGGCTGTCTTTCTACTTTCTTGATGAAGTTCTCTGATGCACAAAAGTGTTTAATTTTGAGGAGCTCCCATTTATTTATTTCCTTCTTCAGTGTTCTTGCTTTAGGTTTAAGGTCCATAAAACCACCTCCAGTTGTAAGATCCATAAGATATCTCCCAACATTTTCCTCTAACTGTTTTATGGTCTTAGACCTAATGTTTAGATCTTTGATCCATTTTGAGTTAACTTTTGTATAGGGTGTGAGAGATGAGTCTTCTTTCATTCTTTTGCATATGGATATCCAGTTCTCTAGGCACCATTTATTGAAGAGACTGTTCTGTCCCAGGTGAGTTGGCTTGACTGCCTTATCAAAGATCAAATGTCCATAGATGAGAGGGTCTATATCTGAGCACTCTATTCGATTCCATTGGTCGATATATCTATCTTTATGCCAATACCATGCTGTTTTGACCACTGCGGCTTCATAATATGCCTTAAAGTCAGGCAGCGTGAGACCTCCAGCTTCGTTTTTTTTCCTCAAGATGTTTTTAGCAATTTGGGGCACCCTGCCCTTCCAGATAAATTTGCTTATTGGTTTTTTTATTTCTGAAAAATAAGTTGTTGGGATTTTGATTGGTATTGCATTGAATCTGTAAATCAATTTAGGTAGGATTGACATCTTAACTATATTTAGTCTTCCAATCCATGAACACGGTATGCCCTTCCATCTATTTAGGTCTTCTGTGATTTCTTTTAACAGTTTTTTGTAGTTTTCTTTATATAGGTTTTTTGTCTCTTTGGTTAAATTTATTCCTAGGTATTTTATTCTTTTAGTTGTGATTGTAAATGGGATTCGTTTCTTGATTTCCGCCTCAGCTTGTTCATTACTAGTGTATAGAAAAGCTACAGATTTTTGAATGTTGATCTTGTAGCCTGCTACTTTGCTGTACTCATTTATTAGCTCTAGTAATTTTGTTGTGGATTTTTCTGGGTTTTCTACATATAGTATCATATCGTCTGCAAACAGTGATAGTTTTACTTCTTCCTTTCCAATTTTGATGCCTTGTATTTCTTTTTCTTGCCTAATTGCTCTGGCTAGAACTTCCAACACAATGTTGAATAATAGTGGTGATAGTGGACATCCTTGTCTTGTTCCTGATCTTAGGGGGAAAGTTTTCAATTTTTCCCCATTGAGGATGATATTAGCTGTGGGTTTTTCATATATTCCCTCTATCATTTTAAGGAAGTTCCCTTGTATTCCTATCTTTTGAAGTGTTTTCAGCAGGAAAGGATGTTGAATCTTGTCAAATGCCTTCTCTGCATCAATTGAGATGATCATGTGATTTTTCTGCTTTGATTTGTTGATATGGTGTATTACATTAATTGATTTTCTTATGTTGAACCATCCTTGCATACCTGGGATGAATCCTACTTGGTCATGATGTATAATTCTTTTAATGTGTTGTTGGATACGATTTGCTAGAATTTTATTGAGGATTTTTGCATCTGTATTCATTAGAGAGATTGGTCTGTAGTTTTCTTTTTTTGTAATATCTTTGCCTGGTTTTGGTATGAGGGTGATGTTGGCTCATAGAATGAATTAGGTAGTTTTCCCTCCACTTCGATTACGTTGAAGAGTTTGAGGAGAGTAGGTACTAATTCTTTCTGGAATGTTTGATAGAATTCACATGTGAAGCCGTCTGGTCCTGGACTTTTCTTTTTAGGGAGTTTTTGAATAACTAATTCAATCTCTTTACTTGTGATTGGTTTGTTGAGGTCGTCTATTTCTTCTTGAGTCAAAGTTGGTTGTTCATGTCTTTCCAGGAACCTGTCCATTTCTTCTAAATTGTTGTATTTATTAGCGTAAAGTTGTTCATAGTATCCTGTTATTACCTCCTTTATTTCTGTGAGGTCAGTAGTTATGTCTCCTCTTTCATTTCTAATCTTATTTATTTGCATCCTCTCTCTTCTTCTTTTTGTCAATCTTGCTAAGGGCCCATCAATCTTGCTGATTTTCTCATAGAACCAACTTCTGGTCTTATTGATTTTCTCTATTGTTTTCATGTTTTCAATTTCATTTATTTCTGCTCTAATCTTTGTTATTTCTTTCCTTTTGCTTGCTTTGGGATTAGTTTGCTGTTCTTTCTCCAGTTCTTCCAAGTATACAGTTAATTCCTGCATTTTTGCCTTTTCTTCTTTTCTGATAAAGGCATTTAGGGCAATAAATTTCCCTCTTAACACTGCCTTTGCTGCGTCCCATAAGTTTTGATATGTTGTGTCTTCATTTTCATTTGCCTCTAGGTATTTACTAATTTCTCTTGCAATTTCTTCTTTGACCCACTTGTTGTTTAAGAGTGTGTTGTTGAGCCTCCATGTATTTATGAATTTTCTGGCCCTCCGCCTATTATTGATTTCCAACTTCATTCCTTTATGATCCGAGAAAGTGTTGTGTATGATTTCAATATTTTTAAATTTGTTAAGACTTGCTTTGTGACCCAGCATATGGTCTATCTTTGAGAATGATCCATGAGCACTTGAAAAAAAGGTGTATCCTGCTGTTGTGGGATGTAATGTCCTATAAATGTCTGTTAAGTCAAGTTCATTTATAGTAATATTCAGGTTCTGTATTTCTTTATTGATCCTCTGTGTAGATGTTCTGTCCATTGATGAGAGTGGTGAATTGAAGTCTCCAACTATTATGGTATATGTGTCTATTTCCCTCTTCAGTGTTTGCAGTGTATTCCTCACGTATTTTGGGGCATTCTGGTTCGGTGCGTAATATTTATGATTGTTATGTCTTCTTGCTTAATTGTTCCTTTTATTAGTATATAGTGTCCTTCTTTGTCTCTTTTAACTGTTTTACATTTGAAGTCGAATTTGTTGGATATTAGTATAGCCACTCCTGCTCTTTTCTGGTTGTTGTTTGCTTGAAATATCTTTTCCCAACCTTTCACTTTCAACCTATGTTTATCTTTGGGTCTAAGATGTGTTTCCTGTAGACAGCATATAGAAGGATCCTGTTTTTTAATCCATTCTGCCAGTCTATGTCTTTTAATTGGGGAATTCAGTCCATTGACATTTAGAGTTATTACTGTTTGGATAATATTTTCCTCTACCATTTTGCCTTTTGTATTATATATATCATATCTGACTTTCCTTCTTTCTACACTTTTCTCCATGTCTCTCTCTTCTGTCTTTTTGTATCTGACTCTAGTGCTCCCTTTAGTATTTCTTGCAGAGCTGGTCTCTTGGTCACAAATTCTCTTAGTGACTTTTTGTCTGAGAATGTTTTAATTTCTCCCTCATTTTTGAAGGACAATTTTGCTGGATATAGGAGTCTTGGCTGGCAGTTTTTCTCTTTTAGTAACTTAAATATATCATCCCACTGTCTTCTAGCTTCCATGGTTTCTGCTGAGAAATCTACACATAGTCTTATTGGGTTTCCCTTGTATGTGACGGATTGTTTTTCTCTCGCTGCCTTCAAGATCCTCTCTTTCTCTTTGACCTCTGACATTCTGACTAGTAAGTGTCTTGGAGAACGTCTATTTGGATCTATTCTCTTTGGGGTACCCTGCACTTCTTGGATCTGTAATTTTAGGTCTTTCATAAGAGTTGGGAAATTTTCAGTGATAATTTCTTCCATTAGTTTTTCTCCTCCTTTTCCCTTCTCTTCTCCTTCTGGGATACCCACTACACGTATATTTGTACGGTTCACATTGTCCTTGAGTTCCCTGATACCTTGTTCAAAATTTTCCATTCTTTTCCGTATAGTTTCTGTTTCTTTTTGGAATTCAGATGTTTCATCCTCCAAATCACTAATTCTATCTTCTGTTTCTTTAAATCTGTCATTGTAGGTATCCATTGTTTTTTCCATCTTTTCTACTTTATCTTTCACTTCCATAAGTTCTGTGATTTGTTTTTTCAGTTTTTCTATTTCTTCTTTATGTTCAGCCCATGTCTTCTTCATGTCCTCCCTCAATTTATTGATTTCGCTTTTGAAGAGGTTTTCCATTTCTGTTCGTATATTCAGCATTAGTTGTTTCAGCTCCTGTATCTCATTTGAACTATTGGTTTCTTCGTTTGACTGGGCCATATGTTCAATTTTCTGAGCGTGATCCGTTATCTTCTGCTGGCGTCTGGGCATTTAGTCAGATTTCCCCGGGTGTTCGACCCCACAGGTTGAAAGATTTTTCTGTGAAATCTCTGGGTTCTGTTCTTCCTATCCTGCCCAGTAGGTGGCGCCCGTGGCACACGCCTGTCTGTGGGTTCCACCAGCGAAAGTTGCTGTGGGTCCCTCAACTCTGGAAAACTCTCGCCGTAGGGGAGGTTCGGCAGCCGAAGCGTCTTGGAAGAATGCCAGCCGGCCCGGGGTTCCAAACGCGGGGAGGGTCGCCGGCCGTCGCAGCACAGGAGAGCGTCCGGCCAAATTAGCCAGTCGGCCCGGGGCACCAAGCGTGGCGGGAGGGTGCCAGCTGTCGCAGCCCGGGAGAGTGCACTGTTCCCAGCCGACGGGGGAGTCACGTGTTTGGAAGGGATCCCCCGGTCACTGTTCTCCGCAGTCTGGGGATTTCCCACCCAACTATCTCAGTTGTTCTGGGGGGCCTCGTGTGGTGGGGGCACCAGCCGCCGCGGCCTAAGGGGACCGCCTGTCCAATTCTACCAGCTGGCCCGGGAAGGTGGAAGGGAGGGACTCCGGTCGCTTGCCGTCCCACCCAGGAAAGCCCGTGCCCCTTGGTGATCTCACCGGAGCTGGTTCTCCCAGATAGTCAGCCGTTCCAGGATGGGGTACGCTGTCCCTTTGATCTCCCTCGTGGCTCCGGGAGCTGCTCTGTATTATCTCCACTCCCCCAGTAGCTGTTCTGGAGGAGGAAAGGTGAGGGCGGCAAGGCTGTCGAGGCTGGTGGCGGAGGAGCACGGTGAAGGCGGGGGAAGAGGGCACCGTGGTGGTTGGAGAGCAGCCAGAGCAGGAGGGGGAGGAGGGGAGAAGGATGGCGGGCGGCTCGGCTGCTGCGGGGCGTGGGCGCCGCGCGGCGGGCCAGCGGAGAAAGAGAGGGGAGAAGGATGGCGGGCGGCTCGGCTGCTGCGGGGCGTGGGTGCCGCGCGGCGGGCCGGCGGAGAAAGAGAGGGGAGAAGGATGGCGGGCGGCTCGGCTGCTGCGGGGCGAATTCACCAAATTAATCAGATTTCCTCAACTTTACTTTTACTCATTTGTGTGTGCATGTGCATTAAGTTCTGTATAGTTTTATCACTTGTAAGTCTCTGTATCCACCATGACAATCAAATTACTCAACAGTTCCTAAACCACAAGAATTTTTCATTTTTCCTTTCATAGTATCTGCACCCCTCATCTCCTCCTCCCCACCCAGCCCCTGACCCTAATTCCTGAGAACTGCTGATCTTCTCTTTCTAAAATTGTCATTTAAAAAATGTTATGTGTTGTCATTTGCTAGCTGCCAGAATGCAACACACCAGAGACAGACTGGCTTTTAATAAAACGGGATTTATTTCATTAGTTCTTCAGAGGAAAGGCAGCTAACTTTCAACTGAGGTTCTTTCTTTTTTTTTTAATTTTTTTTTATTAATCAAAAAAAAAAGAAAAGAAATTAACACAACATTTAGAAATCATTCCATTCTACACATGCACTCAGTAATTCTTAGTATCATCACATAGATGTATGATCATCATTTCTTAGTACATTTGCATCAATTTAGGAAAAGAACTAGCAAAACAGCAGAAAAAGATATAGAATGTTAATATAGAGAAGAGAATTAAAATAATAATACTAATAAAAAAATATATATATAAAAAGGAAAAAGAAAAAAAAACAAAAACAAAAGATACAAACACACAAACAAACAAACAAAAAACTATATTTCAGGTGCAGCTTCATTCAGTGTTCCAACATAGTTACATTACACTTAGGTATTATTGTGCTGTCCATTTTTGAGTTTTTGTATTTAGTCCTGTTGCACAGTCTGTATCCCTTCAGCTCCAGTTACCCATTATCTTACCCTGTTTCTAACTCCTGATGGTCCCTGTTACCAATGATATATTCCAAGCTGATTCTCGAATGTCGGTTCACATCAGTGGGACCATGCAGTATTTGTCCTTTAGTTTTTGGCTAGACTCACTCAGCATAATGTTCTCTAGGTCCATCCATGTTATTACATGCTTCATAAGTTTAGTCTGTCTTAAAGCTGCATAATATTCTATCGTAGGTATACGCCACAGTTTGTTTAGCTACTCATCTGTTGATGGACATTTTGGCTGTTTCCATCTCTTTGCAATTGTAGATAATGCTGCTATAAACACTGGTGTGCAAATGTCCGTCTGTGTCTTTGCCCTTAAGTCCTTTGAGTAGATACCTAGCAGTGGTATTGCTGGGTCGTAATCCATTCTGCCAGTCTATGTCTCTTGATTGGGAAATTCAGTCCATTAACTTTTAGTGTTAGTACTGTTTGGATAATATTTTCCTCTATCATTTTGGCTTTTGTATTATATATATCATATCTGATTTTCCTTCTTTCTACACTTTACTCCATACCTCTCTCTTCTGTCGTTTCGTATCTGATGCTAGTGCTCCCTTTAGTATTTCTTGCAGAGCTGGTCTCTTGGTCACAAATTCTCTCAGTGACTTTTTGTCTGAGAATGTTTTAATTTCTCCTTCATTTTTGAAGGACAATTTTGCTGGATACAGAAGTCTTGGTTGGCAGTTTTTCTGTTTTAGTAATTTAAATATATCATCCCACTGTCTTCTAGCTTCCATGGTTTCTGCTGAGAAATCTACACATAGTCTTATTGGGTTTCCCTTGTATGTGACAGATTGTTTTTCTCTTGCTGCTTTCAAGATCCTCTCTTTCTCTTTGACTTCTGACATTCTAACTAGTAAGTGTCTTGGAGAACGCCTATTTGGGTCTATTCTCTTTGGGGTGCGCTGCACTTTTTGGATCTGTAAATTTAGGTCTTTCATAAGAGTTGGGAAATTTTCAGTGATAATTTCTTCCATTACTTTTTCTCCTCCTTTTCCCTTCTCTTCTCCTTCTGGGACACCCACAACACGTATATTTGTGCGCTTCATATTGTCATTCAGTTCCCTGATCCCCTGCTCAAGTTTTTCCATTCTTTTCCCTATAGTTTCTGTTTCTTTTTGGAATTCAGATGTTCCATCCTCCAGTTCACTAATTGTAGCTTCTGTCTCTTTAGATCTACCATTGTAGGTATCCATTGTTTTTTCCATTTTTTCTTCTTTGTCCTTCACTCCCATAAGTTCTGTGATTTGTTTTTTCAGATTTTCTATTTCTTCTTTTTGTTCAGCCCATGTCTTCTTCATGTCCTCCCTCAATTTATTGATTTGGTTTTTGAAGAGTTTTTCCATTTCTGTTCGTATATTCAGCATTAGTTGTCTCAGCTCCTGTATCTCATTTGAACTATTGGTTTGTTCCTTTGACTGGGCCATATCTTCAATTTTCCGAGCGTCATCCATTATTTTCTGCTGGTGTCTGGGCATTTGATCAGATTTCCCTGGGTGTGGGACCCGGCTGGTTGAAAGGTTTTTCTGTGAAATCTCTGGGCACTGTTTTTCTTTTCCTGCCCAGTTGGTGGCGCTCATGGCGCTCGTCTGTCTGCGGGTCCCACCAGTAAAAGATGCTGTGGCTCCTTTAACTTGCCAATCCGAATCTCGCAGTCAGCCTGGGAAACCACGCGTGGAGGGAGGGTCTTCGGCCGCCGCGGCTTGGGGGAGTGCCGGTCCAAATTGCCCAGCTGGCCCGAGACGCCAAGCGTGGCGGGAGGGCCCCGCTATCCAACGTTCCCAGTCAGACCGGGGAGCCACGTGCATGGAGGGGACACCAGTCGCCAGCCGCCCCGGCCGGGAAAACGCGCGCCCCTCGGGTATCTCACCACAGCGGATTCTCCCTGCCCGTTCAGCCGTTCCAGAATGGGGTACGCTGTCTTTTTGGTCTCTGTCGTGGCTCCGGGAGCTGTTTCGTATTGTTTCTGTTTCTTTAGTTGCTGTTCTGGAGGAGGAACTAAGACCCGTGCGTCTTACTAAGCCGCCATCTTCTCCGGAAGTCTGGAACCTGAGGTTCTTTCTTACGTGGGAAGGCAAAGGGTGATCTCTGTGGGCCGTTTCTCCAGACCTCTGGGTTCCAACAACTTTCTCCAGGGTGATTCCTTTCTGCACCTGCAAAGGCCTGGGCTGAGCTGCGAGTGCTGAGATGAGGTATGCTAGGCTGTGGTACGTTGAGTTCTCTCATTTAAGTACCAGCCAATTAAATCAAACATCATTCATTGCAGCAGGCCTGCCTCCTAGCCAACTGCAGATGTAATGAGCAACAGAAGAGGTTCAAGTACCATTGGCTCATGCCCACACCAACAGAACTAGGCACCTTCACCTGGCCAAGTTGACAACTGAATCTAACTACCACAAATGGAATTGTATACCATATGTAATCTTTTGGAATTGGCACTTTCCTGCTCAGCATAATTCCACAGAGGTTCATCCAAGTTGTCGTATGTATTAATAGCGCATTCCTTTTGTAGGTTTTTTTTGGGGGGGTGGTTTTGTTCTGTTTTGTTTTGTTTTTTTGGGGGGGGGGGTGGATGGTCCAAGAGTTGAGCCCAGGTCTCCTGCATGGAAGGTGAGCATTCTACCACTGAACCACCCATGGACCTCAGTTCATTCCTTTTTAATGCTGGATAATAGTTTAAGTTATGTATGTTACATATGCTCCTCAGTTTGTTTCACCATTCCTCTGTTGAGGGGCATCTGGGCTATTCCTGTTTTGGGTCATTATGAATAAAGATACTGTGAACATTTGTGTGAACATTAAGTTTTCATGTCTCTGGGATAAATGTCCATTGGTGCAATTGTAAATGATGTGGTAACTTCACGTTTAGAAACTGCCAAACTGTTTTCTAGGGTGCCTGTGCTATTTTACCTTCTTCCATGACATTGTTTTGGAAGAGCCCAAAATTGTTTTGTTTTAGAATGTCCTACCTAAATTTCAGATTTTCCTGTTTTGTTTTTTTTTTCCCATGGTGGCATATATTCTGTTCCTCAATCTTCTGAATTTCCTGTAAATTGGAGGTTAGGTCTAGAGGCTTATTTAGATTTAGATTAAGCACTTTTCTTAAAAAAAATATTACTTTATATATGATGCTTTGTACTTTCTTGGCATTGCATGAACCCTAAGGAAGTCAGAATGTGCTGGTGGACAGCACATCTCGTTGGCATGGTGATTAAACACTACAGAGAACTGAATCAAAATGACAGCAAACGTTTCAGGGCTTTTGGTTATCGTGCCACGCACCTAGAACAGCACAAAGTGAAGGCCCTGCTCCAAAAGAACCTTTATCTAGTGAAATTAACAGCCAGTTCTAATATATTTGTCAAGCAGTAGCTTGGAGATAGCAAATAATTTTGCTTTTTGGTGATGTGTATGGAATTGAGACTTAATAAAAGCTAACCTTGCAGTTGGCCCTTAAGAAAAAGGATGGATTCTAAGTAGAATAGCAATAAATAATGATCTCAAGACAGAGGAGTGTATTTTGGAGGTCCATGGTTTCCATATGAAATTTAATTTTGTAGCCAATAAAGAAACCTGAAAGTTTCTGATTTTGTTTAGTTTTGAATGGTAAAATTGTATTAATACTGGGACAGCGGAAGTTATGGGAGACCTGTGAATAAACCATTACAGTTGTTTCTGTGTGAGATGTCCTAAACTAGGTGCCTTAAGGAAAAAGTAGGGTTCAGATATTTAGGGTTAGAATTAAAAATGCATCAGAAGTTTTAAGGTTTTGTGGGTATGATAGTATCACAAGTAGTGAGTTTGGAGCAAACAAGAGGTTAGGGAGGGAAGATAAATAGTAACTTGCTGTGTTGATGCGTTTTTGAGACAAAGATGTCCAAGTAGACTGCTGGAAACACACCTACTGCTTAGGGGAGAGTGTACAGGAGGCGACGACACTGTAAATCTCCCAGAAAGAAACGTGTAGGGAGCAGGGGGCTCATGTTGGCTTAAGGGTCAGGCAAGAAAATTAATCACGGTGCTGATAAGCCTTGCTGTCCACCAGCGTGTTCAGACTTCCTTTTAGAGGAAACTCCAGTCTTGGCCGAGTTCACACCCTCCAAGCCTGCAATGTCTGTCCTGACCGTTGGAGGTTACGACCCCGCCGGTTCGCCGCCGCGGCCCGAGGGGCTGCGAGTCCGCTGGAAAAGGGCTGCGCCTGCGCGGCAGCTGGCCGTTGGGCTCCGTCAGACCCGGGGCCCAGCCGGGGATGGAGGGATGGAGCCCAAGCAAGGGACGCGTAAAGCTTCCACAAACTCAGCTGGTATCCGCAGTTCGCAGGACCATTCCCCGATTACAGCTCCCGCCCCTCAGAGGAACCTCTATGCCAGCCCGGATACCATGCATGACCTCCAGGAGCCTGGCAAGAAATTGCTGAGGAGGGGCGAGGCCCAGGAGGGTACCGGAAACCCGCTGACCGTGAGCGAGGGCGGGCCTGGGGGGAGGCGAGGCTGGTCGATAGGGAGGTTTGGGGGCCGGAAGACTTGTCCTAAATGGGAAGGCGGAAATCTGAGGAAGGGTTTCCTTGTAGGATTTCAGACAGTTGTTTAGTTTGTCAGAGCCTAGTTTTATTAACTGTAAAATGAAGGCAGTAATTAGTACTTAACCTGACTTAGAGCACTATGAAGAACTAAAGGCGATAAATGAGATAAAGTGCTCGGTACAATGCAAAGCACAAAGTAGAGTCAATAAATTTTAGCTGTTGTTGTTGTCCTATAGTCATCATGATCATTGGGGGTTCATGTATGTGGTTAAAGAAATAAATGCCAGAAACTTTTGTTAATCTTATTTTCATTCTTGAGAATGGACCTGCAGGAGCAAATCTGCATTATCTTTGCAAAATAAATTATTGATCTCTGGTCCTTAATTAGAAAAGTAAATTTGTATTTGATATATGTGAAACTCTTGAGTTTACTAACACATTTAGTAGTGCAACTAATTATGGAAACCTAAATGACTCACCTTTTCAAAATTGTTAGAGGATTTTAGGACATTTTACATTCTCTGTTGTTTTTTAATTATTAAAAAATATTACAAATAAAAGTATTCATCAGAAAACAATGGTACACAAAAGGTGATGTCATTCCCTGTAAAATTAGGGAGTTGAATTACTTGATCTCTAAAGTAACTTGCTAATCCAAAGTATTATAATACTTCTAACTCCTTATGATTTACCTGTAGGATAGTACTTGGGAACATTGAAAAGGAAGTATGAGAGATGTGCTTGGCAATCCAGGTCATACAGGATTTTTGTTGCATGCCCTTCTGAAGAATTTGGACAGTATTCTATAGAACAGTGATTTCTATTTGTTTTTTTGTATGAGGATCCCTTTCTAATATTAAAAGAAAAGTAGCTGGCTCTTTACTATCCACTGATTGAGAAAATCCATAATTTCAAAGATTACTATGCAGGCAGATCTTTTAATGAAATTTGTTTATAGTTATGATATCATCTACATAATTAAAAAAACAGTGGTACACTTCTGTGCTAGGTACATTGTTTACTCAAGTTTGTTTTCCCAAATTATTTAGGTATAGATATTTTAATGGTTAGACAGAACAACAAAAAGAGCATAGGAAATGAAATGTGCACTTGGATGAAATTATAATGATCTCATAAATGAATTATTTCAGACACTAAAACAGAGGAATGAATTTATATAGTATAAATGTTTAATATGAAAATTTCATATTATTAAAATTATTGTAGCAGTTACCATAAGGTACATGGTGTAGACTGCTCACATGGAATGGATGGCCCTCTTCAGGTCACTAAATGCTGCTTATGTATCGGTACATAGATGGGATATTATATATTTTGGCAACAGACAATCTTTTCTATGACTTCTTGGCATTTTTGTGTTTGACACATCATTTCTTAAGCGAAGGTCGTCATATATAATACATGATATGTTTAATGTTTTGTCTACAAAATACATAGTTTTCTAAAACTTGGAAGCCAATATATTTTGCAGATGTGTTTCACACCTCACAGAATACTTTTTGGAAAACAATAGTTTGAAGATAATGCCGAAAACACAGTTGGATCCAAAGATGTTAAAAAACTGAGAGCCACTGCTAAAGGTGATAGGAAAACCTACGGGTTTTAAACAAGTGAATGACATGGATCAGATGTACCTTGTAGAAAAATTATTCTGGCTATCATGATTAAGGAGAGACTAAGAAACAGCAGAGAGGGAGGTTAATAAAATAAGGTCACTGAAGGAATTGAAAAGTATGGACTCTAGAGCAGTGTTTCTTTTAGTCCTTGGGACTCTTGTATCTGAATCATCTGAGCACTTGTTAAAATGTAGATTCCTGGGCCCCTATCTTTGACCTACTGAATCAGAAGGAAGGGAACCCAGGAATTTGCTAAAATCTTAAACAAATGTTCCAGGTGAGTTTTAGATTAATGTTTGTGAACCACTATAGACAGAAGAAAAATATAAGCTTAGATATGGGGATTATAGGATGAGGATAAAGGCTGGATAAAGAAACAAGTGGAGCCAGAAGATTTTGATGAATTGTGTGAAAGAAACAGACGGATAAGTGACTAGGTCTCAAGATTTTTAAAAAGGGTTATTAAATATAAGGTACTAAGAGGTTTAGAGGGATTAGCTAGAGATAGTGCTCAGACTGAGGGAATTATAGTTTTTGACTTCAGTAAAGTTGTTGATAATCTACCCCATACTTTCATACCTTTAAACTTCCATTAGTATTTTTTAACCTTTTCTCAGCAGCTTACTGCAGTTCTGCATATGGACCTTGTCTTCATTCTGAAGATTTCATCTCCCAAATCCTGAAATCTATTATTCTAGTTCCTAACCTCTCATTAGTTTACTTCCATTACACTATTCTTTGAACTATGTGCCTAGCTTCGTACTAGACGTTGAGGATACAACAGTGAACACGATAGGCATAGCATCTTCCCTTAGGAAGCTAACATTCAAATAGGGAAGACAGTTACAGATTATGTTAAATATTCTGAAGAAAATCAAAGTGCACTATGATCAAGAATAATTGTGATGGAGGGGAAGATGCTACTTTGGATAAGGATCAGAGAAGGCCTATCTGAGGAGGTGATATTTAAGTGAAAATATTATCAAACCAAATCCAGCAACACATAAAAAGAACTATACACCTGTGCTGGTTTGAAAAGATTTATGTACCCTAGAAAAGCTATGTTTTAATCCTAATCAATCTTGTAATACAACAGTTTCTTCTAATCCTTATTCAGTACTATAGGTTGGAAACTTGATTAGGTTATCTCCATGGAGATGTGACTCAATCAATTTTGGGTATTAAACTTGATTAGATGGAGATGTGTCTCCACCATTCTATGTGGGTCTCGATTAGTTTATTGGAATCCTATAAGAGACATTTTGGAGAGAGTCCCTTTTGAGAACAAGGAGAGGGCCACAGAACCATGACAGAAGGATGAGAGAACCACAGAGTCCACCAGCCAGCGACCTTTGGGGATGAAGAAGGAAAATGCCATCTGGGGAGCTCGTGAAACAAGAGTCCTGGAGAGAAAGCTGCAGACACCAACATGTTCTCCATGTGCCCTTGTTAGCTGAGAGAGAAACACTGGACATCATCAGCCTTCTTGAACCAAGGTTTCTATCCCTAGATGCCTTAGATTGGATATTTCTATAGACTTGTTTTAATTTGGACAGTTTCACAGCCTATGAACTGTAGACTAGCAATTTATTAAATTTCCCTTCTTAAAAGCTGTTCTGTTTCTGGTATATTGCATTGCAGCAGATAGCACACTAGAACAACACTATAAAAAGATTGGATTTTTCCAGGAATGCAAGGTTGGTTTAACATCTGAAATCGATTAATGTAAAAAAACATAATGGAATAAAGGACAAAAAAAGTCACATGATCATTTTAATAGATGCAGAAAATGTATTTGACAAAATACAACACCCATTCTTTGTAAAAAAAAAATTCTTAACAAACTAAGGATACAAAGGGAACTTCCCCAACCTGATAGAAGAAATTTACAAAAACCTCACAACTAACATCATACCCAGTACTGAAAGACTGAATACTTTTCTGCTAAGATTGGTAAGGCAAGAATGTTCACACACCGTTTTTATTCAGTGTTGTGCTGCAAGTTCTATTTGGTGCAATCAGATAAGGAAGAAGAGATATTTGAAAGAGAGAAGTACTATATTTATTTGCAAATGACACAATGCTGCATGTAGAAAATCTTAAGAAATCTACAAAAAACTAGTAGAACCAATAAGTGAATTCAGCAAGGCTTCAGGATACAACAGTAAAATACCAAAGTTAAGTATTAGCAAATGAAAAAAGCTTTAGCTAATACATACAAAGCTATGTATTAGCAATGAAAAAATCAAGAAATCAAATTAAACAGTTATATTTGAAATAGCATAAAAATACTTAGGAACAAATTTAACAAAAGGAATGCAAGACTTGTATACTAAAAACTATAGAACATTGCTGGGTGAAGTTATATACGGTCTAAATAAATGGAGAGAAATTCTATGTTCATGGATGGAAAGACTTAATGCTCTTCAGGTATTAGTTCTTGAACGGATGTATAAATTCAGGGAAATATAAAAATCACTAGCTAATTTACTCAAGAAAAAAGGTATAAAACACAACTAAGAAATGACGAGATTGAAATAACCATTGAAACAGACATTTTTAAAAAAAAAAATCATACATGACTACATTGTAGGCTTCAATGCAAGTGTATTTTAAAACCTAGGTGAAATGTATAATTCTTAATGATATAAAGTTTGATATAATTAACTTCATTAGTGATAAATAGTTTGAACAGACCAGTTTTCCTAAAAGAAATAAAGAAAGTTACCAAGAACTGCCACCACAGAAAAGCACCAGGCCTAGATAGTTTCAAATGGAATCTGTCAAATGTTCAAAAACCAGATATCCCACAGCATCATAAATTGTCCAAGAGAACAAAAAATTAAAACTTTCTTGTTCTTTTTATGAAGAAAGCTTAACATTGATATGTACACCTGTAAAGGAAAATTATGGATCAATGTAGTTTATAAATCTTGATATAAAATATCAAACAATAATAAATAGAATCCAGCATCACATTAAGAAAATAATATGTTGTAACCAGGTGGGATTGATTCCAGAAGAGCAAGTCGTTTTAATAATAGGAAATTCATTAATATAATATACCACATTGTTAGCTCTAAGGAGACAAGTTTTATAATTATTTCCACATACATTTAAAAACTTTTGACAAAAATTCAGCACTCTTTTCTGATGAAAATACTCAAGAATATAGAAGTCAAGCCATTCCTAAAGCCATCATTTCATTCAGTGGAGAAATATTAGAGGTATGTTCCACTAAGATCATGTGCATTTTGAGTCTTAAACACTTTCCCTACAATCAAGATCATGAAAGAATTCATCTATGTTATCCACTAGTATTTGTATGGCATCAGTTTTACATTATGATCTCTGAGTTGTTTGCAGTGTATGATATGGGATATGGATCTTTTTTTCTTTTTCCAAATATGTATCCAGTGTCCCAACACCATTTATTTTTTTTTTAAAAGTCCATCTTAGCCCCAGTAATTTGAGATGCCTCCTTTATCTTATACTAAATTTCCATAGGGACTTGGGTTTGTTTCTGGACAATCTGTTCTATTCCACTGGTCTGTTTTTAAATTTGTGTGCAGAACTGTTCTAGTTTGCTAGCTGCTGGAATGCAATATACCAGAATGGAATGGCTTTTTTTGTTTTTTTTTTTGGAATGGCTTTAAAAAAGGGGAATTTAATAAGTTGCTAGTTTACAGTTCTAAGGCTGAGAAAATGTCCCAATTACAAGTCTATAGAAATGTCCAATCAAAGGCATCCAGGGAAAGATACCTTGGTTCAAGAAGGCTGATGAAGTTCAGGGTTTCTCTCTCAAGTGAGAAGGCACATGGCAAACACAGTCACAGTTTCTCTCTTGGCTGGAAGAGCACATGGTGAGCAAGACATCATCTGCTAGCTTTCTCTCCTGGCTTCCTGTTTCATGAAGCTCCCCAGGAGGCATTTTCTTTCTTCATCTCCAAATGTTGCTGGCTAGTGGGCTCTCTGTTTCTTGTGGCAATGTAGTTCTTCTCTGGCTCTCTCTGAATCTCTTTTTCATTCTCTAAAATATTTCCTTTTTTATAGGACTCCAGAAACTTATCAAGACCCACCCAAATGGGTGGAGACATGTCATCACCTAATTCAGCTTAACAAGCATTCTTGATCAAATCATATCTCCAGGGAGATGATCTGATTACAGCTTCAAACATACAGTATTGAATTAAGAATTATTCTGCCTGTATGAAATGGGATTTTGATTAAAACATGGCTTTTTTTAGGAGACATATATCATTTCAAACCAGCACAAAACCATACTATTTTATTTTAGAGATTCATGGTATGCTTTAATATCTGATAGGTGTAGTTTCTTCTTGTAACCTCCCATGCATAAAATGATTTTTTCCTCTATATTCATGAGGGTTATTGACCTATTTCTCATCTTGTTATGTTTTATATGACTTTAGTATTAGCATAGCACTGGCTTATAGTATAACTTGGGAAGTGTTCCTTTCTCTATTTTTTTCTGAAAGAGGTGTGAAGGATTTTTATGACTTTTTCTTTAAGTCGGTGATAGAATTCATGAGTGAAGCCATGTGGGCTTGGGCTTTTATTTGTGGGAAGATTTTTAAATTATTAATTCAATTTGTTTACTTGTTATAGGTCTTTTCAGATATTCTATTTCTTCTTGAGTCAGTTTTGGTAATTAGTGTATTTCTAGGAATTCTTCCATTTCATCTAAATATATCTTCTTTGGTTGCATAAAATTGTTCATAGTGAAAGTAAGTACCTCATATGGAAAAATAGACTTTCCAGATGTGATGAAGTTTAGGAATTCAAGAGGGGAAGATTATCCTGGATTTTTTGAGATATTCCTAAATGCAATCACAAGTGTAATTATAAGACAATGGCAGAGGGAGATTTGGACACACACAGAAGAGGAGAAAATTGACCACAGAAGTAGAGATTAAAGTGATGTGGCCATAAGCCAAGGAATGGTGCCAGTCACCAAAAGCTGGAAAAGGCAAGAACAAATAGAGTCAATGGAGGGTATGTGACCCTGATAACACCTTGATCTTAATCCAGTGATACTGATTTTGGACTTCTGGCTTCCAGAACTGTGAAAGAACAAATTTTTGTTATTTGATGCCATCAACTTTGTGGTAGTTTGTTGTAACAGCCACAGGAAACTTAATAAAATAGTCATCCCTTATAATCCTTTTAATTTCTGTAAGGTCAGTAAAGATGTCTCCTTTTTTCATTATTGATTTTGGTAATTTGTGGCTTCTTTTTTTCTTTATCAGTTTTTCAATTTTGTTGAAAAGGTTTTTCAATTTTGTTGATCTTTTCAAATAACCAACATGTAAATTGTTTTGGTTTTTTTTTCTGTTAATGATTCTGCTCTAGTCTTCATTATTCCCTTCCTTATGATTATTTAATTTGGTTTTCTTTATCTCATATCTTAGGGTGTGATCTTTGGTTATTGATTTTAAATTTTTCTTATTTTTTAAATATAGGTGATAATGCTGTATTAGTTTGCAAGCCACTGAAATGTGATGTATCAGAACTGGAACAGCTTTTAAATAAGGGGAATTTAATAAGTTACAAGTTTACAGCTCTAAGCCTATGGAAATGTCCAAACTAAGGCATTCAGTGATGCCTTTAATTCAAGAAAGACCAGTGCTTCTGGAACACTTCTGTCAGCTGGGAAGGCTTGCTGGTCCCTTGCTCCTGGGCTCTGTTTCTTTCTGCCTCTGTTACTATAGGGGTTCCTCACTTTGCTTCTCTGGGGCTGCTTTCATCTCTTGGCTTCCCTTGGCTCTCTCCACGTTCTGGCTTGCTTAACATCTCATGGCAATATCTGCTGGACTCCAAGCATCTCCAGACATCTGTGTCTCTGTTCTCCGAGTGTCGGCTCTGCTCTGAAGTTTCTGGCAGTTTTGTTGTTTCTGACTCTGTCCAAAATATTTCTTCTTTTAAAGGATTCCAGTAAACTAATCAAGACCCACTGGAATGGGTGGAGTCATATCTCCATCTAATCAAAGGTCACAATGACAATTGGCCACACCACATGTCCATGGAGATAATCTAATCAAAAGTTTCTACCTACAATATTGAATCAGGATTAAAAGAAAGGGCTGCACCCACAAGATGGGGTCACAATTTAAACATGGCTTTTCTGGGGGTAAATAATAGATTTAAACTGGCACAAACACTATAAATGTACTTCTAAGCATTGCTTTAGTTGCATCCCATGAGTTTCGTTATGTTTTCATTTTTATTCAGTTCAAAATATTACTGACTTCCATTATTTTTATTCTTTGACTGATAGGTTATATAGAAATGTGTTTTTAAATTCTCTACTCTGTGTATTTCCCACATTCCCTTGTGCTTTTGATTTCTAATTTAATTTGTTATGGTTCAAGAACATTCTTTGTGTGTTTTCATTTCTTCAAAATTTATTGAGACAGGATTTAGAGCCTAACATGTGGTATATCTTTGAAAATATTCCAAGTACTCTTTAAAATATGTATTCTGCTATTGTTAGATAAAGTGCTCTCTATGTGCCAGTTAGGTCAAGTTGGTTGATAGTATTGTTAAAGTATTTAATGTTTTTTGCTGATTTTCTGTCTTCTTGTACTATCCATTATTTACAGTGGGTACTAGAGCCTCCAGGTTTGTTGTTGTGGAATTGTCTTTTTCTCCCTTCAATTGTGTTAGTTTTTTTCTGCATACATTTTGGGACTCTGTTATTAGCCACATATGTGCTTAAAATTGTTATATACTCCTGATAAATTGACCTTTTTTTACATGTCTTTTAGATGTCTTTTTTTTTTGCCTGGAGTTTTTTGCTTGTTTGTTTTTGGTTTTTTTTTTTTTTTGGTTTTAAGGTCTATTTTTTTTTTTTTTTTGGTGTGGGCAGGCTCCGGGAAATGAACCTGGGTCTCTGGCATGGCAGGCGAGAATCCTGCCACTGAGCCACCATTGTACCACCTCGTCTTACAGTCTATTTTATCCCACTCCAGTTTTTAATGGTTACTCTTAGTATGGCAAATGTTCTTACATTCTTCTTCCTTTTACTTTTAGCCTATTTGTGTGTTGAATCTAAAGTTTGTCTTTTGTAGATAGCATTTAATTAGATCTTGCTTTTTTCAAATCCTGTCAATTTCTGCCTTTTGATTGGAGTTTTAATGTAATTTTTATATAACTGGATTTTTTTCTTCTTTCCTATTTGTTTTCTATATCTCTTGTGTTTTTCTTTTGTTTTTCCTTTATTGCCTTCTTTTATGTAAAAAAGACACTCTTTATTATTATTATTTTTAGAAAGTATTCTAAACATACTAGAAAGTATTTTTAATTACTTTTCTTTTTTGGAGGGGGGGCGGGGAGGGATTGCATGGTCCAGGAATTGAACCTGGGTCTCCCGCATGAAAGGCAAGCATTCTACCACTGAATCATCCGTGTACCCTACTTTGCTTTTTAAACTATATTTTTAGTTATTTTCTTAATAGTTTCTCTAGGGGTTACAATATGGTACTTACCTTATCACATTCCACTTCAGATTATCATTAACCTAATTCCAGAGAAATTTAGAAACTATGCTCCAGTATAACTCCATTACTTTCCCACTCTTTTTTGCTATTATCTTCCTGTCTATTATACCTTTGTATGTTGTGATCCCAACAATATAATTTTCTAATTATTTTATACATATTTATTTTAAATCATTTTAAAGAAGAGAAGAAGAAAATATGTGTACTCTGTTTTATATTTATTTACATAATTATCTTTACTAGTGCTCTTTATTTTTTATGTAGAGTTACCATCTGTTGTCACTTCCTTTAGTCTGAAGGATTGTCTTGAGTGTTTTTTATAAAGCAAGTCTGATATCAATGAATTCTCTATGTCTTTGTTTATCCAGATATGCCATTATTTTGCCTTTTCAAAAAAATTTGCCTTCATTTTTTTGGGGGTGGGGTAGGGGTGCATGGTCTGGGAATTGAACTCAGGTCTCCCACATGGAAGGCAGGCGTTCTAACCAATGAACTACCCATACACCCTGCCTGTGTTTTTGATGGATATTTTGCTTCAGTGGGGATTTGTTGTTGACATATTTTTTCTTTTATCACTTAGAATATATCATTCCATTGCCTTCTGGCTATCTTGTTTATGATGATGTGAGCCGTTAATCATATTTATGGTTCCCCTTCATGTGATGAGTTGTATTTCTTTTGCTGCTTTAGAGAGTTTCTCTTTATTTTTGACTTCAAACATTTTGACTGATTTGCCTAGGAATTTTCCTGTTTATCTTTCCTGGAGTTTGTTGAGCTTCCTGGATATGTACATTAATGTTTTTCTTCATATTTGAGAACTTTTCTGCCATAGTTATTCAAATATCTTTCTTCCCTCTCATTTTGGGTTTCCACTATATGTATATTGGTACACCTGAAAGTGTCTCACAGGTCTCTAAGGCTCTATTTATTGTTCTTCATTTCTGTTCTTTGGACTGGATAATATCTATTGATATATTATCTAGTTCATTTATTCTTTCTTCTGCCAGCTTATATGCCCCTCTTTAGTGAAGTTTCAATTTCAGTTATTGTGCATTTTAATCTCCGGAATTTCCATTTTTTTTTCTATCTTTATATTGATATTGATTATTTCATAAGTCATTGTCATTATACCTTCATTTAGTTCTTCCACATGGTTTTATTTCATTGTTTGAACATATTTACAATATGTTTTGAAATCTCTCTCTTTGCTAAGTCTATTATCTATACCTTGTCAGAGATAGTTTTTATTGACTACTTTTTATCCTGTTTGTCAGTCACTTTTCTGTTTCTTTGCATTTTGCAATTTTTTTGTTGTAAATTGGATATTTTAGATACTTTTTAGTAACTCTAGATTCAATACCCCCAAGGCTTGTTGTTTTTGCTGTTTGTTTTTCAGTTTAATGACTTGCTTAAACTACTTCTGTAGTCTATTTCCCTCACAGCACTTGGCTGTTAATTTCTCTGCTCATTTAAAAAAAAAATTATTTTATTTTTTTCGTATGGCTCCTAGGTGTCACATATACTAAATATAGCTAAACAGTCAGCCATGTATTGGCCAGAGGCTGTGTTTAAACATCTTGTGCATATATTGCTTCATCCCTTTGTTGATAGATCTTTGTGTGGTTTGGGGAATACATTGAAAGTTTGGACATTTTATAAGCTTGCTGCAAAGGTCTCATATTTAGTCATGACCAAGTAGATAGGTTGGAACTTCTACAGGTTTTTCTCAGTGTACACAGCATGCACATGTATGCAGCCTATGGAGACCACAAGGATATGTGTAAACTTACCAAGGCCCGGTATGGCTATCTCATTCCCAAGATTTCCCAGTTAAATTTTTGGCTTGTCTGCTGGTCTTTTGTTTGCAAACCAGTATTGCAATCTCTGGCTAACTGTGATGTTAGCCTTCCTTTATCATTTGCCATGAGATTAATATTTTCAAGTATACCCAGAGTGTTCCAAATCAAGTCAACTCCATTCTTCAATAAAACTGCAGGTTATCCTGGTGTGTCACAGTGTTCTAATTGGGTGAGTAAATGGAAACAGTTTCAGTCCTAAACACCATAGATTACCAGGGTTTTACTGAGGTTCAATATTTTTAGTTTGAATAAACACTTTACGATTTACTGTATCCCTCTGTTTGATATCAAGAGTCTCAAAGTGGTTGTTTTTGAGACTTTCCTTTAGTCTTATCATTGCTTCTTGGGGAGTGGAATTGCCTTTCCAAGAACCCCTGTGCCGGTTTGAAAGGATTCTATAGACTTGTTTTAATTTGGACATTTTCTCGGCCTTAGAACTGTAAACTTGTAACTTATTAAATTCCCTTTTAGAAAAGCCATTCCATTTCTGGTATATTGCATTCCAGCAGCTAGCAAAGAAAACTGCCCCATACCTAATGTTTAGTTTTGTATGTTTTTAATCTTTCTGTAAATTGAATTATAGCATATGTATTATTTTGAGTTCTTTTGGAAATTCCTAAATCATAATGCATAAATTACAATTGAAAATTTTCATAAATTGAACACACCTGTGTAATTACTACCCAATTAAAAATATAGAATATTCCAAGCACTAACTTGTCCTCTTGATTTCTTCCCATCATCACCCTCTCTGTCTTCTCCAAAGGTAACTAATATCTTGCCTTCTAATATATAGATTAGTTGACTATGTTTTTGAACTTTATATGAATGGAATCATGTAGTATGTATTATTTTGTGTCAGGCTTTTTTTGTTCAACATTTTATCTGTGAGATTCATCCATGTTACTGTGTGTAGATGTAGTTCATTCATTTCCCTTGTTCTGTAATATTCCATTGTATGAGTATACCACAGTATATTTGTCCATCCTATTGTTGATATATATTTGAGTTGTTCCTAGTTTTTGGCTATGATGAATAATGCAGCTTTTAGCATTTTTAGCATTTAGCATTTTGCTTTTGGTACACGTGTACATGCATTCTTTGGGGCTATAACTAGGAATGGAATTTTTGGATCCTAGTAAGCTATATGCTTAACTATAGTACGTAATATAAAAAAGCTTTTCAAAGAAGATGCACCATTTATATTACTACTGAAAGTGCATGAGAATTATAGACGCTCCACATCCTTGCCATTTGGTGTTGTCAGTCTCTTTATTTTTAGTTATCTGGGGATGATTAATGGTTTCTCTTTGTGGTGTTAACTTTAATTTCCCAATGGCTAATAAGGGTGAGCTTCTTTCCATATGTTTGTTTTATTTTATTTTTTGTTATTATTTTTTAAAATGGGCAGGCACTGGGAATCGAACCCGGGTCCTTGGGCATGGCAGGTAAGCGCTCTTACCTGCTGAGCCACCATGGCCCGCCCCTTTCCATATGTTTATTAGCCTTCTGTTTTAGTTTGCTAAATGCTTCCAGAATGCAGTGTACCAAAAACGGAATGGCTTTTTACAAATGAAGTTTATTAAGTTACAAGTTTACAGTTCTAAGGCCACAAAAATGTCCAAATTAAGTCATCCAGAGAAAAATACCCTGACTCAAGAAAGGGCTGATGATGTTCGGGGTTTCTCTGTCAGTTGGGAAGGCACATACTGATGTCTGCTAGCTTTCTCTCCCAGCTTCTGGTTTCAAACTGCTTCCCTGGGGGCCTTTCCTTTCTGCATCTCCAAAGGTCTCTCTGTGTGAACTCTGAAGTTTTTTCCAAACTGGTTACCTCTTAAAGGAGTACAGTAAGTGACCTGCCTTGAATAGATGGAGATACATCTCCATGGAAACTACCTAATCAAAAAGTCCCCCTCACAACTGGGTGGGTCACACTTCTGTGGAAGCAACTTAATAAAAAAGATCCCCCTCAACAATACTGAATCAGAATTGAAGAACATGGCTTTTCTGGGTACACGGCAATTTCAAACCAGCACACCATCATAAAAACTTTTTTGTGACATGTCAGTTCAAGTCTCTTACCCATTTTTTTCTGAATTGTCTGGTTTTTACTTACATATTTGTAGAAGTGTTTATTTAATATGTAGAGTCTACATACAAGCCTTTTCTTAGTTATACATATTGTGAATATCTTCTTCCAGTCAGTGAGTTGTATTTTCACTTTCTTAAGTGCCTTTTCATAAACATAAATTCTTTAAAAATTTTAAAAATTTATTTATTTTTAATTAGAGAAGTTGAAGATTCACAGAAAACTCATGTAAAAAATACAGTGTTTTCCTATATCCCCTTTACATTTTTAATACTTTGCATTGGTGTGGTAGCTTTGCTACAATTGATAAAAGAATATTATAATTGTACTATTAACTATTGTCCATAGTTTACAGTAGGGTGTATGTTTTCCAGTATACCACCCTATTATTGACACCTTGCGTCAGTGTGGTACATTTGTTATAATTCATGAAAGGCCATTTTTATAATTGTACTATTAACTATAGTCCATCATTTACAATAGGATTCATTGTGTTGTACAGTTCTCTGTTTTATCTTTTAATTTTTATTTTAGTAACCTATATATATAAAACCTAAAATTTCACCTTTGAATGACATTCACATATATAATTCAGTGTTGTTAATTACACTCACAATGTTGTGCTACCATCACACCATTCAGTTCTGAAACTTTCCAAACAACTGAAGTAGAAATTCTGTACAAATTAAGCATTAACTCCCCATTCCCTATCCCTAACCCAGCCCCTGCTAACCTATATTCTAGATTCTAACCTTATGAGTTTGCTTGTTCTCAGTTTTTCATACCAGTGAGATCATACAATATTTATGTTTTTGTGTCTGGCTTATTTTACTCAACATGTCTTCAAGGTTCATCCATATTTTGCATAAATCAGTACTTCATTCCTTTTTAAATAATACTCCATGGAATGTATATACCACATTTTGTTTATCCATTTATCATTTGATGAACCCTTGGGTTGCTTCCATCTTTTGGGAGTCATGTATAATGGACTACGATTGTCAGTGTGTAAATATCTATTCAAGTCCCTACTTTTGATTCTTTTGGATATATGCCTAGAAGTGGGAATGCCAGGTCATGTGGTAATTCTATACTTAGCTTTCTTAGGAACTGTCTTCTGCAGCAGCTGCACCATTTTACATTCCCACCAGCAATGAATGAACGTTCCTATTTCTCTGCATCTTCTCCAATGCTTGTAATTTTCGTTTTTTTAAAAATAGTAGCCATTCTAATGGATATGAAATGGTATTGCATTATGGTTTTGCTTTGCATTTCCCTATTGGCTAATGATGTTGAAACCTTTCCATGTGCTTTTTTTTAAATCCATTTGAATATCTTCTTTGGGGAAATGTCTATTCAAGTCTTTTTTTTTTTTTTTTTTTTTTAACATGGGCAGGCACCAGGAATCGAACCCAGGTCTTCTGGCATGGCAGGCAAGTGTCCTTGCCTGCTGAGCCACCATGGCCCACCCTTTTGCTCATGTTTTAATCATGTTGTCTGTCTTTTATTGTTGAGTTGTAAGGTTTTTTTTTGGTATATTCTGGATACTAAACATTTATTGGATATGTGGTTTCCAAATATTTTCTTCCATTGATTGGGTTCTCTTTTCACTTTTTGATAGAATCATTTGATGCACAAAATTTTTAATTTGATGAGGTCCCATTTATCTGTTTTTTCTTTTGTTGTTTGTGCTTTGGGTGTGAAGTCCAAGAAACCATTGCCTAGCACAAGATCCTGAAGATGCTACCCTACCTTTTCTCCTAAGAGCTTTATAGTCTTGGTTTTATATTTAGGTCTTTGATCCACTTTGAGTCAATTTTTGCATATAGTGCGAGATACTGGTCCTTCTTCGTTCTTTTACATATGGATATATAGTTTTCACATTACCATTTATTGAAGAAGCTATTCTTTCCCATTTGAGTAGACTTGGCAGCCTTGTCAAAAATCAGTTGGCCAGAGCAGTGCGACAGTGGCTCAGTGGCAGAATTCTCTTCTGCCATGCCAGAGACCCAGGTTCGAACCCCAATGCCTGCCTATGCAAAAACAAAATCAATTGACCATAGATGTGAGGGTCTATTTCTGCACTTGCAAATCGATTCTTTGGTCAATATATGTATCCTTGTGCAGTACCATGCTGCTTTGACCACAGTAGTTTTGCAGTGAGCTTTAAAGTAAGGAAGTGTGAGTCCTCCAATTTTATTCATCTTTTTAAGATGGCTTTGACTATTTGGGGCCCCTTACACTTCCAAATAAATTTGATGATTGGCTTTTCCATTTCTGCAAAGTAAATTGTTGGAATTTTTATTGGGATTGCATTGAATCTGTAAATTATTTTGGGTAGAATTGACATCTTAATAATATTTAGTCTTCTAATCCATATGAGCATGCAATGTCTTTCAATTTCTTTAGCTCTTCTTTGATTTCTTGTAGCAAAGTTGTAGTTTTCCATAAATAAGTCCCTTACATCCTTGGTTAAATTTATTCCTAGTTATTTGATTCTTTTGGTTGATATTGTAGATGGAATTTTTTCTTAACTTCTTCCTCAGATTACTTAACACTACTGTATAGAAACACTGCTGAATTTTGCATAATTATCTTGCACTCTACCACATTATTGAATTTGTTTATTAGCTCTATTAACTTTGTTGCAGATTTTTCAAGATTTTTTAATTAATTTTTAAAAAAATTAACTAACACAACATTTAGAAATCAAGATTTTTTTATCATATTGAGGGAGTTTCCTTTTATTCTTATTTTTCTAAGTGTTTTTATCAAGAAAGAATGCTACATTTTATCAGATGCTGTCTTGCATCAATAGAGATGACTTTGTGGTCTTTTCCCTTTGTTTTGTTATTGTGGTGTATTACGTCAACTGATTTTCTTACGTTGAACCACCTTTACTTACCTGGGATAAAACCCATTTGATCATGTTATTGAATTTTTTAAATATGCTGTTTAAATTTTATTTGCAAGTATTTTTTGAAGATTTTGCATATACCCCTAAGAGAAATTTATTGTAATTTTCTTTTTTTGTAATATCTTTATCTGGCTTTGGCATTAAGGTGATGTTGGCTTCATATAATGAATTACATAGTATTCCCTAATGTTCAATTTTTTTTGGAAGAGTTTGAGCAAGATTGGTGTTAATTCTTGGAATGTTTGGTAGAATTCATCTGTGAAGTCATCTGATCCTGGGCTTTTCTTTTTTGGGAGATTTTTGATGACCAATTCTATCTCTTTACTTGTAATTGGTCTATTGAAATCTTCTATTTCTTCTAGTCAGGGTAGGATGTTCATGTGTTTTTAGGAATTGGTCCATTTCATCTAATTTCTTGCCATACAGTTGTTCATAGTATCCTTTTATCAGCATTTTTATTTCTGTGGGTTCAGTAGTAATGTCCCCCCCTTATTTCTGATTTTGTTTATTTGCATCTTCTCTCTTTTTTTCTTGTCAGTATAACTAAGGGTTTGTCAATTTTATTGATCTTTTCAAAGAACCAACTTTTAGTTTTTTAATGTTATTTTTAAAAATTTTCTATATTTCATTTAGTTCTGCTCTGATTTTTGTTATTTCTTTCCTTCAGTTTACTTTGGGATTAGTTTGCTGTTCTTTTTCTAGTTTCCCCGAGTGTCCAGTTAGGTCTTTGATTTTAGTTCTCTCTCTTTTTTTTTTTTTTAATTTTTTTATTAATTAAAAAAAATTACAGGAAAGAAACAAAAGTGTTCTTAATATGTGATCATTCCATTCTACATATATAATCAGTAATTCACAATATCATCACATAGTTGCATATTCATTATCATGATCATTTCTTAGAACATTTGCATCAATTCAGAAAAAGAAATAAAAAGACAACAGAATAAAACGAAAACAGAAAAAAAATCATGCACACCATACCCTTACTCCTCCTTTTCATTGATCACTAGCATTTCAAACTAAATTTATTTTAACATTTGTTTCCCCCTATTATTTATTTTTACTCCATATGTTCTACTCATCTGTTGACAAGGTAGATAAAAGGAGCATAAAACACAAGATTTTCACAATCACACAGTCACACTGTGAAAGCTACACTATTATACAATCATCATCAAGAAACATGGCTACTGGAACACAGCTCTACATTTTCAGGCAATTCCCTCCAGCCTCTCCATTTCCTCTTGGATAACAAGGTGATATCTACTTAATGCGTAAGAATAACCTCCAGGATAACCTCTCGACTCTGTTTGGAATCTCTCAGCCTTTGACACTTTGTCTCATTTCACTCTTCCCCCTTTTGGTCGAGAGGATTTTCTCAGACCCTTGATGCTGGTCTCAGCTCATTCTAGGGTTTTTCTCAATCCCTTGATGCTGAGTCCCAGCTCATTCTCGGATTTCTGTCCCACGTTGCCAGGAAGGTCCACACCCCTGGGAGTCATGTCTCATGTAGACAGGGGGAGGGTGGTGAGTTTGCTTGTTGTATTGGCTGGAGAGAGAGGCCACATCTGAGCAACAAAAGAGGTTCTCTTGGGGGTGACTCTTAGGCCTAATTTTAAGTAGGCTTGACCTATCCTTTGTGGGTTAAGTTTCATATGAACAAACCCCAAGATTGGGGGCTCAGCTTTGGTTGTCCACACTGCTTGTGAGAATATCAAGAATTCAGCTTGGGGAGGTTGAATTTTCCCCCATTCTCACCATTCCCCCAAAGGGGCTTTGCAAATACTTTTCCGCTCACTGATCAAATCACACTGGGATTCATCAGGGCATCACTCTGGACAAACCAACAAAATCTCATGTCCTACCCAAGGTTCCATGTGCTTATGTTGTTCAACCAAGCTATCTACATAAGTTATATTAGGAAATGCACTAGTCAAAATATAAGTTTTACCAAATAAACATTTTTTGCTTTATCTCACACATAAGTTGAAATTTTAAAATATTAATTACCATCTATTTTCAGCACCCTGCAGTAATGGCATTCCTTTGTTCTTCCTCATGCAAAAACATTTTTTTAATTTGTACATTTAGTCACTATCATTATACACTCTAGGCATATCTAGGAATACCATCTCAATCTTTATCGTCTATCTTTCTTTCTGATTTCATTTGTGCCTCCAGCCCTCCTCCCTCTATCATTCTCACATTCAGCTTCATTCAGTGTTTTATCATAATTGTATTACAGTTAGATAGTATTGTGCTGTCCATTTCTGAGTTTTTACATTCAATCCTGTTGCACAGTCTGTATCTCTTCAGCTCCAATTACCCAATATCTTATCCTATTTCTATCTCCTGATGGTCTCTGTTACCAACAAAATTCTCCCAAGTTCATTGCTAATGTCAGTTCATATCAGTGAGACCATACAGTATTTGTCCTTTTGTTTCTGGCTAATATCACTCAGCATAATGTCCTTAAGTCCATCCATGTTGTTACATACTTCATAACTTTATTCTGTCTTAAAGCTGCATATTATTCCATCGTATGTATATAACACAAGTTTGTTTAGGCACCCATCTGTTGATGGACATTTTGGCTGTTTCCATCTCTTGGTAATTGTAAATAATGCTGCTATAAACATTGGTGTGCAAATGTCCTTGCCCTCATGTCCTTTGAGTAGAGACAGCATATAGATGGGTCCCGTTCCCTAATCCATTCTGCCAGTCCATTTCCCCCAATTGGGAAGCTTAATCCATCAACATCAGTGTTATTACTGCCCAGGCAGTACCCTCCTCTACCATTTTGCCTTTTGGCTTTTATATGTCCTTCTAATTTTCCTTCTTTTTACCTTTAGTCATGGTCTTCCTTTCTACACTCTTTTCCACACCTCTCTCTTCTGACTTTGTATCTGTCTCTAGTGCTCCCTTTAGTATTTCTTGCAGAGCTGGTCTCTTGGTCACGAATTCTCTCAGTGATTTTTTGTCTGAAAATGTTTTAATTTCTCCCTCATTTTTGAAGGACAATTTTGCTGGATATAGAATTCTTGGTTGGCAGTTTTTCTCTTTTAATAATTTAAATATATCATCCCACTGTCTTCTTGCCTCCATGGTTTCTGTTGAGAAATCTATGCATAGATTATTGCTCCCCTCTATTGGAAGCCCAATTATTGCTTATTGGGCTTCTCTTGTATGTGATGGATTGCTTTTCTCTTGCTGCTTTCAAGATTCTCTCTTTCTGTTTCACCTCTGACATTCTGATCAGTAAATGTCTTGGAGTACATCTATTTGGATCTATTCTCTTTGGGGTACGCTGCACTTCTTGGATCTGTAATTTTAAGTCCTTCATAAGAGTTGGGAAATTTTCAGTGATAATTTCCTCCATTAGTTTTTCTCCTCCTTTTCCCTTCTCTTCTCCTTCTGGGGCACCACAACATGTATATTTGTGCGCTTCATATTGTCCTTCAACTCCCTGAGTCCCTGCTCATATTTTTCCATTTTTTCCCTATATTTTCTTTTTCTTGTCAGATTTCAGATGTTCCATCCTCCAGTTCACTAATCCTATGTTCTGTCTCTCGAAATCTACCATTGTAGGTTTCCATTGTTTTTTCATGTCTTCTACCGTGCCTTTCATTCCCACAAGTTCTGTGATTTGTTTTTTCAGACTTTCAGTTTCTTCTTTTTGTTCGTTCTTTGCCTTCTTTATATCCTCCCTCAATTCATTGATTTGGTTTTTGATGAGGTTTTCCATGTCTGTTTGTATATTCTGAATTAAATGTTTCAGTCCTGTATGTCATTTGAATTGTTGGTTTGTTCCTTTGAGTGGGCCATGTCTTCCATTTTCCTAGTGTGGTTTTTTATTTTTTGCTGGAGTCTAGACATTTTATTACCTTAATTAGTTTATTCTGGACATCACTTGCACTTCTTTTACCTAGGGTTTTCTTGCTGGATGAATTTGTCGTCTCTCTGTTCTTTGACATTCAGTTCAGCTTTTTCTGGACCTCTAGCTTAGGTTTTGTTTAACAGAGGAGAATTTTTCAGTTCTTGTTTTCTTGTTTCTTGCCCTGCTTGTGTGGTGCCCTTTTCCCCCCACTCTGAGGAGGGCCTATGTAGGTATTACAGACTAGCCAGATTTTCCCAGACCAAACTGGCCTCCTATCAGGAGGAAAGAGTCACCTGCGTCGGTTTTCCCTGAGGGTGAGACCCAGCAGGTTGACAGACTTTCCTGTGTAGTCTGTGGGCTCTGTTTTTCTATCCTGCCCAGTATGTGGTGCTTGTCTGCCTGCAGGTCCCACCAGCATAAGATGATGCGGTACCTTTAACTTTGGCTGGAGGTGTGGTGGAGACAGAGGAGAGGTTGTAGGCTGGTTTGAATGGCTTCAAATTACCAAGCCCTGGTGTCTGAATTCCTTGAGGGAGGAATTCTACCTGAGTTGGGCTTCACCCCTTCCCTGGGGAAGGCACAAGTTCCAGACAAGCCTTCAAAATGAGTTTGTTTCTGCCTGTGCCTGGGGCAGTTGCAGCTGAGCAGCCCTGCCGCTGTATCCAAAGGCAGTCAAGCTTTTGTAGAAACACAGCCACAAAAACCTGTTTCCTTCTTTTTTTTTTTTTTTTCCGTCAGCCCTGCCCCCTTGGCACCTGGGCATAAATGAGCGCCCTGGTCCGCTTTGACCATGTTCACCTGAGCTGGGGACCTATTTTGAGTAGTCAGAATTTGTTAATTAATTCCACAATTGGCATTTGATTGTGCTCAGCCCCTGCTGCTGGTAAAGTCTCTTTCCTTTCCCCTCTGGGAAGCAGCCATAGGGGAGGGGCGCTGGCCACCACGGCTTGGGGAACTCACGGTTCAGGAGGGGCTCGCAGCTGGTCCAGCTGGTCCAGACTGGGGTACGCTGTGTGTCCGGTCACTGACACACAGGAGCTGTTCTGTATTGTTTCCAGTTATTTACTAGGCCCCAGGAGCTGTTCTGTATTGTTTCCAGTTATTTACTAGTTGTTCTGGAGGACAAACAAAATGCACACATTGCTAAGCCGCCATCTTGGCCTGGAACCTGTCTCTCTCTTCTTTTTAACCGTTGGCATTTAGGACTACAAATTTACCTTTCAGACTGCCTTTACTATATCTCATAAGTTTTGATATGTTGTGCTCTTGTTTTCGTTCGTCTCAAGATATTTACTGATTTCCCTTCTAATTTCTTCTTTGACTCACTGATTAATGTGTGATATTTAACTTCCCTATATTTCTGGATTTTCTAGTTCTCTCCCTGTTATTGATTTTTCAGCTTCATTCCATTATGATCTGAGGAGATACTTTGTATAATTTCAGTCTTTTTAATTAGATGTCTGGGCATTTAAATATTCTGATGTGTTAACTCCAAAGCTCAGTTTTTCCCTCTCATCTAGGGAAAGCCATTGTTGATTGGCTTTGTATTAAGGCTCTTCTTTGACACTTGGCCCAACTTATTCTAGACCTTTAGAGTAGTGTGTGTTTAACTGTTTAGATTTCCTCAGCTCTTCTTCATCTGTTTCTTGCTCAGGATATGTGGTTAGAATTAATTAAGATTGCATTTTTTTGTGCAATTATTTTATTTCCAGAAAAAAAAAGTATTCAGTTCCTTCTCTGGGAATCTTGATCTATTGTTTTTGTGTAGAATTTTCTCCCAGCTCCTAGGATTTGTTTAAATTCTGTCCCTCCCTCAGTGCTCCCCTTTTCCTTACACTTTTCGGTTCTAGGACCCATCCTGTCTTATAGCAGTTCAGTCCCCTCACCACATCTTTTTTTTCTGTGAGGCTTTTCTTCCTCCTGTTTATTCCCCATAAGGGTATCTAACCCTGGGGACCTAGATAAGGTCAATCAAAGGGGCAGGGCAATCTAGCAAGATGTGTTTGGGTTTAGGTGATCTAGCAAACAGTGACTGGATTGATTGAGTGCATTTTTTTTGCTAACAGTTCTGCCATGGTAGCTTTTTTTCCCCCCTATGGGGCTCCCTTTTTATATGGCATTCCTCAGCAGCTTGTGTTCGGCCCTGGGTCCCTGTGGACTTGGGTCTCTCTGCATGGATGTGTGTGGGTTCTAACTCACTGCCATGATGGCTCCATAGTCTCATTTGTGGTGGAAGGTACCTGGGTTGTGCTGCCTTTATGCAACTAGCCAACTGTGAGGAACTGAGCGAGAGGGGAGGAGTCAAGACTGACAGGTCTGGGACAGAAATCTCTTACCTGATCTTGGAGATTATTTTTATTTTTCTTATATTCAGAGTTTGTAGAGTCCTTCTCCAGTTCCTAATATCCTCCGGAGTTCCAAGCAAATGGGATTTGTCCTTTTATTAGTTGATTCTGAGGGGACACTTTTCCAAGGGATGTCTTACGTTGCCATAGTGGAATTAACGGAAATCAAAATTCTCTGGAAGCTCAGGAGAAATTCTAAGTGGTGTTAAAGGCTTTATGAAACCAGTGCTTAGACTGTGTTCTTTGTTCAAGGTTCTAAATAGAATTTTGGCAAAAAGTTGCTTTGCTGATGTTGTTGCCATTGAAGAGAATTTGCTCAGATGAGGAAGGGAAAGTAAAAAGGTAGTATAATGAGGGGTGAGGGAGGTAGTTTTGCCAGGTTGTTAAAGGGTGAATTGAGCATCAGCTTTCTAAAAGAACGAGTTTCTCCCCCAAGTTAAAGTAGACTGCCAAAAAATGAAAAATTACCAAAACATTAGAAAGCATGAGATTCCACATTAAATACGTATTTAATATACCACAATTTGATATTTTTGTAGCATACAGTGATTTTACCTCGGTTGCCTTAAACTACAAATTCAATCATATAAAATAAAATGATTAAAGATATGCAAATTTTAAAAATATAATTAAATATTATATACATTAAAACAGTTATTTTCATCACAGCTGAGAATTTATTATATACTTTAAAGTTAAACAAGTGGTTCTTGGAAAATGTATACCAACAAAGATTCTTGGGAAGATAATCCTTATGAATGAGGCCATGTTGATTTAAATTCAGCAAATGTTGGGGATACATATAATCTTACTTTCCAGGTTAGTTTTTTAAAGGGCAGTATTTTCTTACTTTCCGCTTTGCCTCTCCCTTTTCTCCCCTCCCCTTTCTCTTTATTTTACTTTAAACATCTACATTATATGACTTGTAATTTTTAAAGGCTGAACATCATGATCATGTATAGTGACCATAGTCCTTAAGAAGAAAATTAAGTATTAATCCACAGATATCAGTTAGTGAAGTTACTCTGGGAAAAATCATACAATCAAATATGGTTTGCAGACATTTTCTCGGTCTTAGAACTGTAAACTAGTAACTTATTAAATTCCCCCTTTTAAAAGCCATTCTGTTTCTGGTATATTGCATTCTGGCAGCTAGCAAACTAGAACATGTCCCATTGATCTTTGTGTCTATGCCATAACTAATACCACACTGTCTTGATTACTGTTGGTAAATAATAAATCTTAAAATCAGGTTGACTGATTTTTTCATCTTTCTCCTTTTTCAAAATTGTTATTTATTTATTTATTTATTTATTTATTTATTTTTGCATGGGCAGTCTCCAGGAATCGAACCTGGGTCTCTGGCATGGCAAGTGAGAACTCTGCCACTGAGCCACCATTGCCCACCCCAAATTGTTATTGTTTTAATTGTTATTTATTTACTTGACCTTCCTGATGAACTTCAGAATAATCTTTTTCTGAAATTCAGATTTGGTATATATTAACATATCATCAAACCATCTGAACTGTACAATCACTGATTCACAGTATCATCACATAGTTGTGCATATAACCCCATGATCAATTTTAGAACATCTTTATTGCTCCAGAAGGGAAATAAAAATAAAAAAGGAAACCCAAATCTTCACATTCTCCTTACTCCCCTCCCATTATTGATTCATAGTATTAGTGTTGTACATTTGTTGCTGTTGATTAAAGAGTATTAAAATATTACTGTTAACTATAGTCAAAAATTTGCAATAGAAACATTTCCTCATATACCCCTCTATTATTAACTCTTTGCATTAGTATCATACATTTGTTTTAGTCCATGAAAGAACTTTTTAATATTTGTACAGTTAATCATTATCCACCACAAGATTCACTGTGTTATACATTCCCATGTTTTAATCTCCAACTTTCTTTCTGGTGAAATACATGACTCTAAAATTCCCCTTTCCACCACATTCACATACCACAGAATAATCTTTTCTATTTTGACAAACATATTGCTGGAATTTTGATAAGAATTGTGTTAAAACTGATATACTCAAGAGGCAAGCAAAGGCTACTGTTTATACCCATATTTTTGCTTGCCAATGTTTTTTCTATTTTCAAACCCAGAAATAGACCCACACAAATATGAACAAATAGTTTTTAACAAAGGTGCAAAAGCAATTAAATAATGGAAAGGTAACCTTTTCAACAAATGGTGCTGGAACAACTGGATAGTGCTGGAAAAAAAAAAAAAGCTATGTTGAGTGTTCTAATCCATGAACTTGGTATATCTCTCTGTCTCAGTGCCTTTCCAGGACTAGACAACTCTGGGTATGGAAAGTTTCTAAAATTCTGTCTACAGGTCTCAGTGTCACCTGAGAATCTTGAAACAAGCCCTTGTCTCTCAATATTGTAGAGTCCACCCTAAGCCTTGTCTGGCTTCCACATAAGAAGGATTTGGGAGTGCAAAGAACTGGTCATCCTCTTGCTTGGGGCTAACATTGTGACAGGCAGGAGAGTCAATCTGGTAATATTCTTTCTGTCTCTCCAATGGTGACCCAACTGCTTGAAGTCTCATGCGAGGATTACAAAGACATTATATCAAGGGCTACTGCAGCCAGGAGCTAACTGGCATCAAGGAAGAATTAGCAGCCTTAGTTACAAATTCTGTGCCCAAACTTGCACAAATGGTGAAGAGATCCTGTCACTGGACCCGGCGGATGCGCAGCTCCAGTGGCCCAAGGGCCACCAGCCAACAGTGGTGGAGGGGTGGCGGGGCAGCGGGCACCTGCGCGGCAGGCTTGACTCCCCTTGCCCAGAGCCCCAGTGTCCAGTGCTTCCTGTGCCGAGAGAGTGGTGCGACCCGGCCAGGAGCAGCGAGTCCCCAACCCTGTCCTGTGGAGCTGGGCCCGGAACCAACCGCGCCTGGAGTTGTATCAGGTTTTATTTCAAATACTTTGCAGTTGTGTTGTTTGGTGCATACAGTTTAGGACCATGATATCTTCTTGTTGGATTATGCTTTTATCATTTTATAATGTCCCTGTCTGCCTGGTAATTTTATTTACTCTGAAGAGTCTACCCTTTCTGACATTAATATAGCTACTCTTACTTTCCTTTTTAATATTTGAAAGACATATTTTTTCTCACCCTTTTACTTTCAATCTGCTTATAATATTATATTTGAACAGAGTTTTTGTAGACAGCATTTATTTGGGCCATTTTAAAATCCATCCCTGCAATCTCTGTCTTTTAGTTCGTATATTTAGACATTTATATTTGATGTGATTACTCATATTTTAGGGCTTAAGTCTGTTAATTTTTTGTTTTCTGTTGTCTTTTTCTTGCCTTTTTGTAGGTTATTTGAACAGTTTTTAGAATTCATTTTGATTTTTCTGTAGTGTTTTTGATTGTTCTTTTTTATGACTTTTTAAGTACTTTATCTCGGTATTACATTGTATAGACCTAAATTATCACATCTACTGGTGTCATCATTTTACCAGTTAGAGTGAACTATAGGAACCTTACCACCCATTACTTCTCTCCCTTTATAGTATAGTTGTCTTAAATATCTCCTTCACATACACTTAAAACCACATCATACAAGTGTTATAGCTTTTGCTTCAACTGCTAAACATAATTTAGAAAAGTCAAGAGGCAAGCAAAGTCTACTGTTTATACCCATATTTTTGTTTGCCATGTTTTTTTCTATCTTCCTGATGTTCCATAATTCCTTCTTTTATCACTTTTTTTCTGTTTAGAGGACTTTTTTTTTAGGATAGATCTGCTGGTAACAAATTCTCTAGTTCTCCTTCATCTGAGAAGGTCTTGACTTCATCTTTGTTCCTGAAGAGTATTTTCACAGGGCATAGTTTTGACAGTTCTTTTCTTTTGGCACTTGGAAGATGTTTTGCCACTTCCTTTTGGCATCCATTGTTTCTGATGAGAAATTTTTTGTTATTCCAATTCTTTTCTCTTCGTAGGGTAGATGTCATTTTTTGCCTTCAAGATTTTTCTTTTGTCTTTAGTTTTAGTTTGTATATGTTGGTGTGGATTTCTTTGTGTTTATCCTGTTTGAGATTTTCTCAGCTCCTTGAATGTGTGGGTTTTTCTTGCTAAATTTAGAAAGTTTTCAGCCATTATTTCTTTGAGTACTTTTTCAGTCCTGCACTCTTTCTCCTCTCCTTCTAGTACTCTGATGACATGTTAGATTTTTTATTATAGTCCCACAGGTCCTTTATGCCCTGTTGTTCAGATTGGGTAATTTCTTTGGTCTCATCTTCCAGTTCATGATTTTTTTCCTTTGTCCCAGACATTTCAGTTACTGCATTTTTTAGTTCTAAGATTTCCATATGGTTTTTCTTTATATCTTCTATTTATTTGCTAAGACTATCTTTCTTTGCTGGGACTTTCTATTTTTTAAATTTGTTTCAAGTATGTTTGTAATTACTTATTGATGGTTGCTTTAAAATCTTTGTTGGATAATTATAACATCTCTGTCATCTCTTTGTTGAAATACTTCGATTGCCTTTTTTCATTTGGCTTGAGATCTTCCTGGTTCTTGGTACAATGAATTATTTCCAGTTGAAACCTATATTGTATTATGTTCTGAGATTCTGGATCTTATGAAAACTTTTTGTTTTAGCTGGTTTCTCTGATATCACTCTATCAGGGGAAGGTGCCAGGAAGTTTATGTTCCCTACTTATCCTCTGTTGATACTAGAGAGAAGAGAGGTCCCTCATTGCTTTTGGATAGAGGTAGGAGTTCTTGCTCCCCATGTGATCTCCGATGACACTGCATTGGGGGAGGGGGTGGCCTTTTTACTACTTGGTGATGATAAAAGTTTTACTCTTCAGTATGTCTCCTCTGATACTGCCCCAGTGGGTAGGAGGTAGGATACCTCATTACTGCTGGCTGATATAGAAATCTGGTCTCCCCATGTGTTCTTCACTGACACTGTTGGTGTAGTGCATCTTGTTGCCAGGTGACAGGGATGAAAGACCTGACTCCTTACTTGGCTTCTCTGATACCATCTTGGCAGGCATGTTGGGGACCCTCATTATAGTCACTTAAGAGAAATCTGGGTTCCCCACTTAACCTTTGCTAGCACTGGTGAGCATGGGGTCACAGTGCTGTTTGGGTGTAGTTGAAAATTTACTGTCTGGAAGTTTTCTGACTTGCTAGAGTGTCCCTTTCTTGGCCCTTTGGGTACAGAGAGTAGGCTTTTGTTGAAGCTCTTTTTGTCTGTGCCTATTGGTTTTCAGGATTGCTGGCTTCTGCAGCAACAAGTCTAGGATATATGAAGCAAAAAGAAAACCAAGGAAACTCACTAAATGTTCCTTTGGTTCTGTAGCTCTTAGCTGGTCTGCTTTTTTTTTTCCCCCACCTTTCAGTCTTATGTTTGTTTTATATACAATTTCCATAGTTTAGTTGTACTTGGTGGGAGGAAGGCTCCCACTATATCTTTCTGGAAGCAGAAGTTTGTGCAGCCCAATTTAATGATTGGTTAATGCAGGGATATAAAGGCCTAGCCTCCTGATCCCCATGTGGAACTACTCTGAAAGACCACCCCAGCTCCTGAGGTCCCTGTAGCATCATATGAACTCTTTTTTGTGACTGCATTACAGTTCAGCTTCTTTCTCTGCTCAAAATTGCTTCTTTTACTCTTCAACAGATGTGAATCCCAGAAGTACTTTCTAGTAATCTTTCTGCATGCAAATCTTATCTTAGAGTGCTTGGAAGAGAGCCCAACTTTTAACAGTTGGCAATGTAATTGATCTGAGCAACATATTCTGAAATGACATTTTGGAATGTGCCAACTGAATGGCAGTAGGAACCCTATCACTGGATTAGGTGGAGGATGAATAGCACCTGGCAGGTGGTAATGGGGCCAATTTCTTTTATGATTAACTGAGATAGAATACTGGTGAAAGAGAATGAACGGGTAGATATATTGTATGAGGCTTTTAAGAAATGTGAGGGAAGTAGTAATTATAAGTTCCGTGGAATTGGATGGCAGTTCCTGGGAGCAATTAATACTTTGGAGAAAGTTAATGAGAGGTTGAAGGTGTTTAATAACCAAATAAATTAGGCTAAATGTGAAAAACTGGAGGGCTTCCTTGATAGTATATAAAAAGAGTCTCATATTCTGCACCAGGAGGGGTTAGAAAGTTGAGGACCTGGCCCGGGATTCCATTTTAAGAGTAGCAGAGCTCCAGAGGAGATTGAATTATTAATCTCAGTAGCTTTACTATCCAAAAATTGGAGCCCTGATTGGAAGGCCTGGGATCTTGAATTACATGGGTCAGTGCTCTGTAAAGTTTTGGCATTTTACACTCCTCTATATTAAAGGCTGATGTTCTCTTCTTGCTTGAAAATGATGCAGAGGCTTTAAAGCATTCACTTCTCTTCTTTTCTTTCAAGTTCTATCCCCACCTTCCCTTCTGGCCACCAGATCAATAACTAATCCAGCCCAGGAAGTTCTGGGTCATCTAGGAGAAGAAAAATACTGTACTCCAAAGGGATTTAGTACGTAGTCACATATACTGTCGAGATTCAGGATAGTATGTATGAAACTAGGTGCTGAGGATGCTGAATTTGGTGCAGGCAAGGAACATAAACTTCAGATGAGGTAGAGTTTATTGATATGGGAACATTTTGCTGTTACATAGGATTTAACACCCTAGCAAGGATCCTGGAAGATAGTGGTAACATACTGCTAGGCTGCCTTTTGGGAATTTGGAGGAAATGATGTAAGCAAAATAGAATTGCAGAAACTACTTCGTAAATAGTAAAGAGTAGATCAAACACAGAGAGATGGGTATACTAGAGTGAACATACCAGATGGAAAAACCCAATAGATGAATATACTTATTGGGAAGAATCACAGAACATTTTGTTTGGTAAACTGTAAACCAGTAAGGAATGCACTGCTGAGAAGGGCACCAGCATCACTGAGAAGCAATTGTCCTCTGTAAGCCAGAGAGGAAAGTAGGAGAGGCCATCACGAAACTGAGCTTCAGGATGTCAGTGAGAATGGTAGAATCCTGAAATAATAGAAGTCAGGGAGAGGTGTAATTACTATAAGTGTAGTAAGTGGTAAGGTCAGTGGCAGCCAGGGGGTCATGACTAGTAGAGAGCTATAGGATGATTTATAAAACACAACATCCCTAGAGACAAGAGTGATGGCAGTCAAAAAGGGTATTTGCTCAATTTGAACCACAAAAAGAAATCAGTAATGGACATTTGAGAAACAGGGTAGTGGTCCCCATAAAGAGTCACGATACCTTGCCCAATTTCTGAACCTGTCAGGTTTCAGACCTGCAATCCATTGTTTCGAAGAAGCTGGATGCCTGGGAGGAAAGACCTTGCAAACACCATGGCAAAAGTATAATGAATGATTTTACCATTCCATCCTCAAGAGGACTCATTGCCATTATAGTGGCCCCTCTGTTTTAATTTTATGGGGACTAATAATTGGAGTCCTGGCCCAGGTCTGGCTCAGTGTGGGACCACACACCCATCTGGTAATCATTTCCCCATTTCCCAAATGTATTATTTGGAATGGACATATTTAATAAATTGGCAGAATTCTTATATTGGTTTCTTGAACTGTGGAGTAAGAGCCAGACTCAGAAAGGCAAAGTGGAAACCTTTTGAAACAGCAGTCCCTCTTCTACTGTGGCCAAATAGTTATTCAGAAACAATGTTACATTCCAAAAAGAAATGGCTGAGTTTAGTGCCACCCTTAAAGACCTAAAGTAGGCAGGGGTGATAGCCCTATTTGTAATTTAATGAATCAGTCTGACTTTTATAATTCAGATGGATAGTGGAGGATGACAGTTGAACAGCTATAAAGACAACCAAGAAGTGACCCTAAATGAAGCTTCACCTCCCCCCACCCCAGATAAGGTATTTTAGCTAAACAAGATCAATATGGAATCAGGTACTTGTTATATTCCCATTGATCTGTTAAATGTGTTCTTTTCTGTCCTTATGAGAAAGGGCTTATGAGAAGGGACTATCAGAAACAGTTCACATTCACTTGGAATAGAAACCAGTATACCTTTGAGGTCCTGAGGTAAACTTGGTTAACTCTCCTGCCCTCTGTCATAATACAGTCTGAGAGGTCCTGGGCCATCTGAATGCCCTGAAGAACATCACATTGGTCCATTTTACCTATGACATTATGTTAATTGGACTTGTATAGGCAAGAAGGGAAAGCACATTGGAGCCTCTCTCTCACTGTCTCTCCCTCCCTTCCTATAAATTTGTTTATTCTTCTGAACCATTATTATAATGCTCTTCATTATTACCTTCTAGGTAACCAATTAGTTTCTTGTTTATTATTCCTGTTACATCAAATATACGTATGCTTTGTTATTTTCTTCTGCCTTCTAACACAAAAGATAGTACTTTGTTTTTTTCAGTTAACACCATATATCCTGTAAATCACTATTATTTCATAACCATCTTCCTCATTCTTTTGTTTTTACAATTGCATAGCACTCCATTGTAAGTGCATATCATAGCTTATCACCTAATCTCCTATTTTAGGCCTTTAGGTAGTTTGCAATATTTTGCAATACAAATAGTACCGCTTTGAAAAACTTTGTGATATATGTTTTTATTTGTAGACACCTAATCTTCAGGGTAAATTTATAACTTAAGTATTTATTGCAGATTATATCTTTTTGCATTGAAAGGATCTTCCTTTGTCTCATGCAGTGGCTTTTGGCCTGAATTCTACTCTAACATTAGGATCTTGCTCTTTGCTTTCTTACTGTTTTCCATTTACCTGGTATTTCTTTACCCATTCCTTTATTTTAACCCTTCTAAATCATGGTATTTTAGGTGTATCCTCTTAATTAATAGGGTGACCAACCACCTGGATTTGCCTGGTACAGGAAAGCCTCACGAATTGGGCAAACTAGAATGGTTGGTTACCCTGCATATAAGCATAAAATTAGGTTTTGCTTTCTGAGCTAATTCAACATCTTTTTCTTTTAATGGGTGTGTTAAGCTTATTCATACTTATAGATATGACTGATTTGTTTGCTTTAAGTATTATTATATTTATTGTGTCTTTTTCCTATATTTTGTGCATCTTTTTGTCCTTTTCAAAAATTTCTTTTGGTATTTAGGAAAATCTTTATTTTTGTTCTACTGGTTACCTTTGTATTTCTACCTTTTCTAGTGCCTTAAAGCAAAACTATAGAGACAGTGAAAGGATCAGCAGTTGCCAGGGGATCAGGGAGAGGTGGGGAGGGATGAATAGATGGAGTACAGGGCATTTTCAGGGCCCTAAAACTATTCTGTATGATACTGTAATGCTGGATACATGACACAAGCATTTGTCCAAAACCCACAGAAATACACACACAAAGAGTGAACTCTAATGTAAACTTTAGTTAATAATAATGCATCAATATTGGCTCATTAATTGTAACAAATGTACCACACTAAGGCAAGATGCTAATAATAAGGGAAACTGAGAAGAAGGGAAAGAGAAGTTAAATGGGAACTCTGTACTTTCCATGCAATTTTTCTGTACACCTAAAACTTTTTTGAAAAATAAAGTCAAGGAGAGGCGGCATTGACGCTGCAATTCTCCTATACTTCCAGTAAAGAAGGAAGGTAAATTTTATGAAGATGATTGACCACTATATATATTTGTATAAGATCTTAGAGAAAGAGATATGTTGGTTGTCCATTTAAAAAAAGCTTTTTTCATTTATTAATTAAAAAAAATTAACAAACCAAATAAAACATTAATATATGTATAATCAATAATTCACAATATCATCACTTAGTTGTATATTCATCATTTCTCAGAACATTTGCATCAATTCAGAAAAAGAAATAAAAAGACAAAGACAATAGAAAAAGAAAATAAAATGAAAACAGAAAAGAAAAAAAAAAGATTATACCTACCATACCCTTTCTCCCTCGCTTTCATTGATCACTAGCATTTCAAACTAAATTTATTTTGGCATTTTTTCCCCCTAAAAAAAACTTTTCTTGGTATTTAGAAAACTCTGTGTTTTTGTTCCATTAATCCTTATTCCTTTTAACCTTTTACTCTCTAATTTGTCAGTTTTAATTGTAATCCTTTGACTTCCAACTATTACTTACACATTCATCAGTGATCTATTCTGGTTTCCCCCTATTTTTCTCTCCTTTCTTCTATTTTGCATGTCTTTTTTTTTTTTTCCTCAGAACATGCGACATTTGCATAGTCTTCTTTTACCCACACCCCTGCCATGTTTTAGTCTTAACTCTACAATTAAATATATTGAGGCTCTTCTTAAATTCTTATGGTAAAGATTTCTCAATTATCTTAGGTTGAATGAGGCCCATTCCCTAGTAAATTCCTCAGGAAGGGCCCATGACTACAGTATTTCCTGAGTTTTGGCCTGTTTCATTTTTTTATCACTTTGATACCTGAAGAATATCCTGATTGAATAGAAATTTTTGGCTTGCCCTTTCTTCCCTTGTACTTCTTGAAAATGCTGCTTTTTTGTTATATCACTTCATATGTTGGCCTTGAGAAGGTTGATGCTAACCTAATTTCTTATCCTTATAAATAATTTTGTTATTTTGTCAGTAGGCAAAGTAGTATTGCAGTCTAGTAATCTTACTAGAATATGTCTTAGAGTCATTCATTCTGGGTCAATTTTCTCAGATATATAGTGCGTCCTATCAATATATAGATTTAAGTTTTCTCTTATTGCCCAGAGGTTTTTTTTTTTGGATTATAGTTTTAAATATTAGTTCTTTTCCATTGTTTTGCTTTGCTTTTTCAAGGATTTCTTCTTTGCCTGTATTCTAGCTCATCTACTTTCCTATGATGTTCATACTGTTTTCTTTATCTCATTTTCATTTTCTTCATTGGTTTTCTGCCTTTTTCAGTGCTTTTTATTACATTTTCATTTAAATCCATTCTACCTTGGGCACCTCATAATTTAGACTTTATTTTTGTGATGGGTTTTTCTTTCTCTTTAATTTTTGCCCCGTCCGTTTTTGTTGTTATAATTGTTAAATTTGTGATAGTAGTTCATACATATGTATATATTTCCAAATGCTTTCTTAAAGATATTTGATTCAGGTTTGTTTTGTAGTTTTCCACTGTTTTTTTTGTTGTGGTGGGGGAGGGGAGAAATTTTCACAGCTAAAAGCTTTTTCTGTTTTCTTTGTACGGTAGCTTTTAATGGAGTTGATCTGACTTTCCTTATTCTTAGTAATTTCTTGGACAGGATTCCTAGTTCAAAATAGCCCTCTTTTTCTGTCTTGAAGGGCAATTTCTTTAAATGTATGAAGTTGTGATAGTTGGGAGGAGAGGGAAAGAGGTGGGTATTACCTGTAATTTTCTTTTGTTTTTGTTTTTGTTTTTCTGGCATCTTTAATTTTCTTCTTTTATATCCCCCCCCCCCTTCTTTGCCATGTATACAAGGGGCAACACTTCTCTGTCCCTAATTCTAGGAGGAGAGTCTCTCTAAGCCAATACCTCTGGAATCGTTCTCACTTTCAAGTCCCATCTTTATAGCCATTGTGTGAACTATGAAGTCTCAGTTCAATATTTTTGCATTTAGTAGTGAACTTTCTCTTTCTCAGGATGATTTTGTCTATGCTTCCTTTTTGTTTTCTGCTTCTGTCTGTTATTTTCAGTCTTTTAAGACTTCTCTTCCTTTGCTCTCTGTTCCTGCAGATTTGCAATGGTGACAGGTGCTTCAGTAACACCTGCTTGAATTTGTTTTTTGTTTCTCTCCTCATAGGAAATATGAAATTTGTGATATTCCCTCTCCTAGTTATGCTGGAGGCCATGAGTAGTTTTTTTGTATAACTCATTGATACTGTATTTTGTTTTTTTCTTTTTGAAAAGAGATTTGGATTCAATGTAGCTTTCATATTAGGGCTAGTTAGAACTCTCTTCTCATAAAATTTGAAAATATCCTACTATATGTTCAATTTCTTAACAAACTGAAAGACACAATGTTTATACTACTATATACTTTTCTCTGCTTTCATGATTGCCTTAATGATTTTCTATTTAATTGTGTAAATTTTTGTTTTCTCCACTTTTTTTGATAAACTTATTGAGGGTAGGAATTATTTGTTTTAGTCATATCAGTATCCCACTACCTAGAATAGTCGACCTGATACTAGATATTCATAAAGTATTTATTGAATTGAACTAATCTTGTTTCTAGTTACATCTTTGTCTCCTTCTAAAGCCTTAAATTTATTTATATTGTAGATGCTGAGAAAAACTCTTAAAGGGTCTGAGAATAAAAAACTGGAAGTAACACCTGATATACCAAATTTGGTGCCATTTGGGGATGTGGTATGTATGATTAATCCTTAATAAAGCTGTGTAAATGATTTCCTATTTCATGTGAAGAGTAGTTTTTATTTGTTAATCAAAAAGAATGTGGGGCGGGCCACGGTGGCTCAGCAGGCAAGAATGCTTACCTGCCATGCCAGAGGACCCGGGTTCGATTCCTGGTGCCTGCCCATGTAAAAACAAAACAAAACAAAACAAAACAAAACAAAAAGAATGTGCCAAAATGGTCCTTTATATTAATGTATTCATTAATTTTTCATTTTTAAGGGTCAAGACATTCTGATAATCACTGCGTTTATGGAAAACATTCTGATTCATAGAAATCTTTTAGTTTTTTATACTATGGATTTTCAAACTCACATACTTTTCCAAACTGACATACTTTTAGGAAATGTTGATTCCTGGACCTTACCTAAAATCTGCTACATTAGAATCTCTGGAAGTGGGACCTAGAAATCAGTATTTTTACATGATTATAGTCTTGTCAGATTTAGGAAACTTTGTGCTTTAGTTTGAAAATTGATTCCCACTCGTTCTCCATTCAAAACCCACAGAAACAAAAGCTAACACATCTCACACACACACACACACACACACACACACACACACACACACACACATTTACCCATATATAGGACCTTGAATCTAGGTCCAAGAACATCTGTCATTCTGTTGTAGATGATATCAGAGTATAGGAGATGAGGATGTATGTACATTTAGAACTTTTAAGTATTGTTGCATTCTTTTGCAGCTATTTATATTTTCTGAAGACTGTTAGAACAATTGATGAGTATAAAATAAGACATTCTTTTTTTCCTCTTCTTTACCTCCTACAATATACTAATATATTTTCTTGATTGTAAAATACATGGTGAATTTAGTACCAGCTTTTGGGGGGAAAAAGAAAGAATACACTAATAAATACATTTTTGCTTTTACAAAATGGCCATGGTATGTCTTGATCCATATAATTATATAATACTTTCTTCCCCAAATCACAATCAAAGTTGGACTTATATAAGCATTCATTGTCTGAATTTAAGCTTAGAAAAAGATTCTTTGGAATCACTTTTGGTTTTAAGTTAATACTCATGGGATTATGTTGACATAATTTCTGTAACCCATGCTCTTGACTGTGATTTCTGCATCTCTTTAAAACTGAAAGTTTGAAGAATATCCTGATTTCAGCTGTATTTCCTAACTTGATAGTTTGTATTTTCTTAATTGAATTATATGTTGCTAGACGTTAAAGAACTTCTATTAAAAGTCAGCTAGAGAGTGGGCCACAGTGGCTCAGCAGGCAAAGTTCTTGCCTGCCATGCTGGAGACCTGGGTTTGATTCCTGGGGCCTGCCCATGCCAAAAAAAAAAAAAAAAAAAATCAGCTGGGAATTTTTTGACAAATGTTTTGCATTTGATTGATAGCTACTCACAATGCACAATTCAGTCATACCACTTTCTCTTTGAAAGTCATGTGATTTGATTTGGCAAGATTGTTCATGTGTAGACTACATCACTGCTGACTACATCCACAACCTACTCCTATTTCTGATAGTCATATACCATTTTCAGAAAAAAATGTGTAAAAGCTATGCTATAAAATTAGGGACATAAAATAATTCTGAGGTGAACAGTTTTCTGGTTACTTTCCTGTTTTAAATGCATGTTTAAATGCATGTTTGGGGGTGAAGATATTGACACCGTCATTGTTTTGGGCCACAGATGGATCTCAGAATCTGTGGCAACATTTGTTATTTGCAATCTATAAATGGTCATGATTATATTTTGGGGTGTTAAAATCTTTTTCTATATTTGCATAGAAATCTATTGTCTTTTCTATAATTATGGATCTATTAATTAAAATTATAAAGAGTTACTGAAATTTAAGAAAAGTTAAGGTAGTTGCTCATGGCTTCAGGCTGAGTTACTTGGCATATGGTCCTGAAATTAGTCAGTGTTTTATGACAGAATGTTAATTTATAGAATTATATAACACAAAATTCTAGAAGCAGACAGGAAGGAAGCTATTCTTCCTTGTTTTTATCTTCTTTACAGATAACTCAATTTTAAAAACAAACAGTGATTCATGGTATCCCCTATGGCAGTAGCATTTAAAGTCTTGCCAATCTAGTTAAGTATATGCACTGCCCTCTTTGAATTTAAAAACTTAGAACCTCTCCTTTAACATAACTGTTCATACTTATGGTTCCCTAAGAAACTGACAGCAGTATTTTCTTCTCTAGTATTTCATATTCAGATTCAGTAATCTTTTAATTAAATATTAAATGCTAATCTCTTTTATGCATTTTCCACTAACATTGTTTTAAAAATAAGTCTCCAAAATTAGTTACATTACATTTAAAGTACTTGAGGGCCATTTACTTTGCTCCACAATATTTTATAAATATTGCTATTTTACTTAATTTTTAAGACTAAACATAGCTGCATGTATTTGGTTAATACTGAATATTAGTATTTAAGTGTTTCTGCATTCATTTTTAATTTATTTTTGTGGTTAAACACATGGCACAATTTAGAAACTTTTGTACAAGAGAGAATGAATATTTCACAGCCCCTGACTTATTATAGTTCACGGAATGTTTGTTGAATGAATAAAGTGGTTTTAGGATATTGAATAAAAAAGCTTATCTAAAGTAAACCATGTTTATTATTATATGCAGGATGCTAATTTTATCAGCTGTCAACTATCCACAAAATAAAAAATCAAACAGTGATGGTTGGGTTCTTTTGCTTTGTGTTTTTATTCATTTTAGTTTACTGTGAACAAACACAGTTTATTTTTCTGCTTTATAATGTCCTCCATTAACTAGATATTTCTAAAGAGAAACATTGTATCTAATAAGAAAAAAGCAAAAACATTGGAGTTTTATATACTTCTATATAAAGTAAAATGGAAGAAAGGTTAACTTTTAAATGCATTCACTTTCTGTGTTTTTATTTTGATTGTTATAGGTTGGCTGCCTGGCTATTCATTTAAAGAACTGCAGACAATTTACACCTAAAAGTATCCTTCCTTTTGATTAAGAACCATAGTATGGGCATGTATCACTGTTTCAGTTATCTATCACTGTATTACAAACTGCTACAAACATAGTGGCTTAAAAATCACCATTTTATGATTAGTCACTGTACATCGACTAGGTGCTACTTCTGCTCCATGTTATCACAACTGGGACTGCAGTTATCTGGCAGCTCAACTGAGCTAGAATATCTAAAATGGCTCATTCATGTGTTTGGTACTTTGGCAGAGATGTTTGGAATGCTGAAGCCAGCTGGGATGCTGAAATGATCAGACCTTTCTCTCTTTCTGTGTCTTCTCAGGACCTTGCATCATATTTTTGGCAATAATTTTTTGTTTTTAACAGTATTAAAATATTATTTATTTTGTTTACAGAAAATTTTAACTCCCTCAGATATTGCTCTTAAGGTGGATGCTTCTCTTGCCTCATCCTATTCATGGCCCTAGTCATTTCCATTGCATTCTATTGGTCAAGGTAGTCATAGGGGCAGTCCAGATTCAAGAGCAGAGGAAATAAAATCCACACTTCAATGTGGGAAGTGACAAAAAATTTTCATCAAGCTGTAATCTCCCTCAATCACCATATAAGTTAGAGGAAAATATATATCCTCTTGGATGATAATGCTAATTTATTTCTAAGTAATAAATACGCTTTCCTAAAATATTTTTAAAAGATCTATGTTCTATTAATGACTTTAAATAGACTGAATGCTTATTAATATATTTAGCATGCATAAATCCAGTTTCTTTATGGAGATTTTGTGTTTCTTTTCTATATAAAGAAAATTGTTGAGGATAGTTCTATATAATAAGAATTATTGAAGATAATTATTTAAATTATGAAAACAAAATTGTTTCAATGTGCAGAGTGCTATGGAAGATAATACAGACCAATAGAGCATAAGTAAAGTATTTAATGAAGTCAATTAGAGAATAGAATACTTTATATTCTGTCTTAAAATTATTTTCAAATGATGTATTTTGGATTTTTAAAATTTCTACATAATTATACTTAGAAAAGCTTTCAATGATATACTGCAGATGGTTAGCCACCTTAAAATTAATGTGTAGAAAAATTTACAATTTTTTTCTCGCTTTTATTGTGCCTATGAATGACAGACAAAGATACTATTTTAAAAGGCTTTTTTCTATTGTTTAATATGTTCTACAGTTATCTTTTACAATTACATGATTGATTCCTAGGTTTTTGCCTAAATTATTTAATGAATTAATTTTGTAATGTATTATTGCTTGATTGTAATTAAACTTCTTTCCTAAATATAATTCCAAATTCAGTCATTTTACAGCATTACAATAATTTGTTCATCCGCATCATTGTAAACAGTGTTGTGAAATATACAAAAATGCATAGCTTGCTATCCAGACACGGTAAAAAGAACACTATGATTAAGTTTGATGAAGTGAAATATTTTTCTGTACAGGTAATATACAAGTTTTTTTCTGGAGAATGTGCTTTATAGTTTCAAATATTCTACAGTAGTTGTATTTTCCTTAAGTGGTTAGGAAAGAAAAAAAAAGTAGGGCCTTTTTATTTGGTATTTTACAGTATCCTAATTCTATACTGTAGGTCATATTGATCTTTTTATAAACAGCTCACTTTAAAATGCCTAGTCATGGTAGACTTCCTCTCTGAGATGTTACTATCTGTGGTCTTGAGTGTTTATCAAATACGTATTTTTCTCTTTTCCTCCCCTCTACCCACCTTCATTCTTTCTTTTTTTTTTTTCATCTCTTCACTCTTTCCTCCTTACCTTTCCTGTGTTCCTCTTATATAGACTCCCTCCTACTCTCTTTACATACCATGTACACACACTCACATTTGTATGTATGTACACGTTATAATACAGCATGGAAGAATTCAGCATATGGTTGCTTACCAGCTTGTATTCAAGGACGTTTATTTACCAATGTAATGGCATATTATATTGATCATTAAAGGAAAATTCAAAATACTTTTCAGGGTAGTTTCAGATCTAGAGACAATAACACTAAAAAAAATGGAAATTTGAAATTGTTGCTGACTTACTTCTGAAGAGGAGAGTCAATCTCAAGGTAAAAGGCAATAGAATAGAGGATAGCAAGGGGGATATGCAAGCAGAAAACTATTGAACAGTCACATACCTGCATTTATTATCTGTCATTTCGTAGGTACTTCTGAAATTTCCTTTCTACTGTATTGATTTCAAAATTACATATTTGATCTATATATTTCTTCCTCACTTATCCAGACAACTTTGTATTTTCAATTTTTCATTGCACATCAAGCCTGACAAATTTACAGTGCCATTATTTTTTTTTAGAAAACTCTTATAAGTTACATGTTTTATAAAACTCTTTTTTTATTAGTGAAGTTGAAGATTTTTAAAAATCATGCATAACATACAGGATTCCCATATGTCAAGTTTGAAACTGTCATGTACCCCAGAAAAGCCATGCTCTTTTAATCCAACTTTGTGGGTGCAGATTTACTGTGGGTGGATACGTTAGTTTGCTAGCTGCCAGAATGTGATATATCAGAACTGAAACAGCTTTTATAAAAGGGAATTTAAAAAGGTACAAGTTTCAAGTTCTAAGGAAGTAGAAAATATCCAAATTAAAGCACCCACAAAAGTTTACCTTCACTCAAGAAAGTCTGACCCATCAGACAGAGGAAACACCTCTGTCAACTGGGAAGTCACATGGCTGGCACCTGCTGGTCCTCTGATCCCGGACTCTGTTGTTTTCAGTCTCTGTCCATGTGGGCTTTCTCGCCTTTGCCCCTCCAGGGCTGGCTTTCATCTGTTGGCTTCCCTTGGCTCTCTCCAGGTTCTAGTTGGCTTAACATCTCATGATGACATCTGCTGGACTGCAGGCATCCCCAAACACCCTTGTCTCTGTTCTCCACGTGTCCACATCCGTGTCAGCTCTGCTCTGAAGTTTCTCTTGGCTCTGAGGCTCTTGTCATTTCTGGATCTCTCCAAAATGTTTCCTTTTTGAAAGGGTTCTAGTAAGCTAATCAAGACCCACCTGAAATGGGTCGAGTCACATCTCCATCTAATCAAAGTTAATAACCACAATTGGGTATGTCATATCTCCTTGGAAAAAGCTAATCAAAAGATTCCAACCTGCATTATTGACTCAGGATTAAAAGAAATGGCTGCCTCCATAAGATGGATCAGGATTAAAACAAGACTTTTCTAGGGTACATTATTCTTTCAAGCTGGCACAGTGGAATCTTTTGATTTGGTTATTTCCATGGAAATGTGATCCTGCCCACCCAAGGTGGGTTTTAATTAGTTTACTGAAGTCCTTAAAACAGCCGACACAAGGGAGCAGAAACAGACATTTAGAGATACAGACAGCAAATGCCCCAGGAGATGCCAGAAGGGCCTACAGGATTTGAGAGAGCTGTCTGAACCTAGAAGCCAGGAGAGAAGGACAGCAGATGTCACCATGTGCCTTCCCATGTGACAGAGAAACCCTGAACATGATCAACCTTTCTTGTGTGAAAGTATCCTCTTATTGATGCCTTTATTTGGGCATATTTATGGCCTTAGAACTGTTAATTGTAACTTAATAAATTCCCTTTGTAAAAGCCAATTCATTTTTGGTATGTTGCATTCTGGCAGCATTAGCAAATCGAAACATCATATACCACCCTATTATTGGTATGGTTATATTTGTTACAATTGATGAGAGCTAATTTTTATGATTGTACTATTAACTATAGTCCACGATGTAACTTAGGGTTCATGGTTTGTGTTGTGCAGTTCCATGGATTTAAAAAAAATATGTATTCTGGTAGCATATATACAACCTAACATTTCTCCTTTTAACCATATTCATGTTTGCAGATTTCAGGGCTCTTAATTACCTTCACAATGTTGTGCTATATCACCACCATCCATTACCTAAACATTTCCATCATTCCAAAAAGAAATTGTGTTCATTTTAAGTCTTAACTTCCTTTCCCTATCCCCACCCTGGCCCCTGGTAACCGGTATTCTAGATTCTATGAGTTGGCTTATTCTAATTATTTCCTATCAGTGAGACCATACAATATTTTCCTATTGGGTTTGGCTTATTCACTCAACATGATGTCTTCGTCCATGTTGTCACATGCATCATAACTTCAATCCTATTTACAGCTGAATAATATTCTATTATATATATATACCACATTTATCCATTTATCAGTTGATGGGAACTTAAGTTGCTTTGATCTGGCAATTGTGAATAATGCTGCTATGAACATCAGTATGCAAACATCTGTTCAAGTTCCTACGTTCAATTCTTTTGGGTATTTACCTAGAATTGATATTGCTGGGTCATATGGTAATTCTATATTTACCTTTCTGAGGAATTGCCAAACTGTTTCCCACAGCAGCTGTGCACCATTTTACATTTCTACCAGCAATGAATCAGTGTTCCTATTTCTCCACACTTGTAAATTACATCTCCAACACTTGTAAATTTTCTGTTGGTTTAATAGTAGCCATTTTTATAAGTATGAAATGCGTATCCCATTATGGTTTTGATTTCCATGCCCCTGTTGGCTAATGATATTGAAATCTTTCTATGTGCTTTTTAGCCATTTATATATCTTCTTTGGAGAAATAGCTACTTAAGTCTTCTTTATATAACTGGATTTTTTAAAAAAAATTTATTTAAAAAATATTTATTGTAAAATATAACATATATACAAAGCAAAGAAAGAAAAAAGCAGTTCAAAGCACTCTTCAACAAACAATTACAGGACAGAACCCAGAGTTTGTCATAGGGTACCATACCACCATCTCAGATTTTTCCTTCTAGCTGCTTCAGAACATTGGAGGCTAGAAGAAATGAATATTTTTGTATCATCACAATTGACTTTTCTTTTTTTGTGAAAATAACATATATGCAAAAAAGCAATATGTTTCAAAACACATCGCCACATTAATTTTAGAACAGATTTCAGAATTTGTTACAAGTTACAATTCCATAATTTTAGGTTTTTACTTCTACCTGCTCTAAGATACTGGAGACTAACAAAAGTATTAATATAATGATTCAGCAATCATACTCATTTGTTGAACCCTACCTTCTCTGTAGGTCCACCATCATCTTTGATGTTTCTATATTTGGATAATATACCATTATTTGACATGTAGTTTCTCAAATATTTTCTCCCATTGTTTAGATTTTGTTATAGTTTCATAATAAAGTCTTTTATTTGTAAAAGCTTGTAATTTTGATGAGGTTCCATTTATCTACTTTTTATTTTGTTACTTGTGCTTTGGGTGTAAAGTCTAAGAAAGCATTGCCCAAATGCATCTGATTGCTGAATCATTATATTGATATTTCTTTTTTTGTATTGTACCATACTGAGTCCCTTTTCGTTTGCATTTGGATGTATTTTTCATGTATTTTTCTTGTGGTTATCATGGGGTTAAAATTTTACATCTTAAATATATAATCATATTTCTTTGATACCAGCTTGACTTTAATAGCATATTCATACACTTTTCCTATACCTCTCAATCCCCCACCTTTTTTTGTACTTTCTACCAATTATATCTTTCTACATTTTATGTTCAAAATCATAAATTAACGATGAATTTTTATTTAAAATGTATGAAAATATATTTTCATTTTAGCACCTGTAGGAAGTAAAAAGTGGTGTTGGATACCCAAAATACCATACAATAGTACTGGCATTCATAATTACCTATACAGTTTCCTTTACTGAAGGTTTTTATTTCTTTGTGCTTCTTTGAATTACCGTTTAATGACCTCTCTTTCAATGAACTCCCTTGAGCATTGCTTGTAGAGTAGGTCTAATTTTGATGAAATTCCTTAGCTTTTCTTTATCTCGAAATTCTTAATCTCTCTTTTTTGAAAGAAAGAAAGTTTCATTGGATATGAAATTCTTGGTTGTCAATTGTTTTCTGTCCAGACTTTAAGTATTTCAACCTTCTTGCTTCCATGGTTTCTGATGAGAAATCAGTACTCAATCTTTGTGATATTCCTTTGTACATAAGACATTGCTTTTCTCTTGCAGCTTTCAGAACTCTTTCCTTATTCTTTGCTTTTGATAGTGTGATCAGTAAGTGTGGTAGTTAGATTCAGTTGTCAGCTTGGCCAGGTGAACGTGCTTAGTTCTGTTGCTGTGGACATGAGCCAATGGTACGTGAACCTCATCTGTTGCTGATTACATCTGCAGTTGGTTAGGAGGCATGCATGCTGCAATGAATGATATTTAAGTTAATTGGCTGGTGCTTAAATGAGAGAGCTCAATGTAGCACAGCCCAAGCAGCTCAACATACCTCATCTCAGCACTCGCAGCTCAGCCCAGGCCTTTGGAGATACAAAAAGAAATCACCCTGGGGAAAGTTGTTGGAACCCAGAGGCCTGGAGAGAAGGCCAGCAGAGACCATCCTGTGCCTTCCCACGTAAGAAAGAACCTCAGTGGAAAATTAGCTGCCTCTCCTCTGAAGAACTAACAAAATAAATCCCCTTTTATTGAAAGCCAATCCGTCTCTACTGTGTTGCATTCTGGCAGCAAGCAAACTAGAACAGATTTGGTACCGGAGAGTGGGGTGCTGCTGCGGTTTGCAAATCCAGTTATGTTGGAACGGTTTTTTTGATGGCTAAGGGGAGGATTTTGGAGGAACTGTGAAGAGAATGATGAAGAAGTCCTGGAGTGCTTGAAGAGACTGTTGGTATAAATGGAACCACTGCCAGTCTGGACAACGGGGGACTCAAAAGGGACAAATTGGAGTTTGCAGAGTGAGAACCATGGAAGTTTGGGTTTGAAGCTAAGAAACCTCAGCCAGGAGAGTGGACCCACCCATATACATGGAGAGGGTGAGTTTACCCTGAAAGGCAAGGATAAGCTTCCCACCTTGTTGCAGTGGAAGAGTTGTGCAGCCTCAGGCCTTGGAGAAGGTAGAGCACGCTCCTTGGGTGACTGGGGAAAGTCTGGCTGCCACCACATGGAGGGGTTGAGTGTGTGCCCCAGAAATGGCAGAGAGCCCAGGGGTGGCCCTGATGCCTGGAGAGAGTGAAGCTGAAAAAATGGTGGTCTCCTCAGTGTTCCCCAAGGTTGATTTGAAAAGAGGCAGGCCACTGCATAGGCCTTCGGAAAGGGTGGGACTGCCACTTTCTAAAGCTGAAGGAGGAATGACTTTCAGACTTTGAAATCCAATGGTGTTTGCCCTGCAGGTTTTCCTTTCAGTTTCTCTGATTCTGTGACTCTCCTCTTTTGCATATTGGCATCAGGCAACTTGTTTTGAGATTCACAAGTCCACAGCCAGAAGAGAATTTTTTGCACCTGTTTAAGGTGATGCTTGTAGTTGCCAAGTGGACAAGGGGTGGACATGTGGTAGTTAGATTCAGTTGTCAACTTGGCCAGGTGAACATGCTTAGTTCTGTTGCTGTGGACATGAGCCAATGGTACGTGAACCTCATCTGTTGCTGATTACATCTGCAGTCAGCTAGGAGGCATGCTGCTGCAATGAGTGATGTTTGATTTAATTGGCTGGTGCTTAAATGAGAGAGTTCAATATAGCACAGCTCAGCATACCTCATCTCAGCACTCGCAGCTCAGCCTAGGCCTTTGGAGATGCAGAAAGAAATCACCCTGGGGAAAGTTGTTGGAAGCCAGAGGCCTGGAGAGAAGGCCAGCAGAGACCATCCTGTGCCTTCCCATGTAAGAAAGAACCTCAGATGAAAGTTGGCTGCCTTTCCTCTGAAGAACTAACAAAACAGATCCCCTTTTATTAAAAGCCAGTCTGTCTCTTGTATGTTGCATTCTCGCAGCTAGCAAACTAGAACAGTAAGTGATGGAATGTATTTTATTCAAGTTTATCCTGGTTGGTGTTTGGTCTTCTGGGATGTGCATATTCATGTCTTTTGCTAAGTATGGAAAGTTTTCTGTTATTATTTCTTTTGAGTATTTCTTCTGCCCCTTTCTCTCTTAGCCTTCTGGAACTCCTATAATGTGTATGTTGGTATGCTTAATGGTGTCCCAGAGGTCTCTTGGCTATTTTAACTTTTTATAATTCTTTTTTCTTTCTTCTCCTTAGAATGACTCATTTCAATTGTCTTGTCTTTGAGTTTGCTGGTTCTTTCTTCTGCCAGCTCCAATCTGCTGTTGAAACCCTCGTGGGAATTTCGATTATCATGGTCTTCAACTATATGGTTCCTTTTTTAAAGTTTCTCAAGAGAGAGTCTCATATTGTTCATTTGCTGATATCATTTAATTTTTTCTCTGTATTTTTTTCTTTTTCTTGAGTGTATTGAAGATCATTTTTTAAAGTCTTTGTTTAGTATGTCCATACTCTGGCCTTCCTTGTTAATGTTTTCTGAATTTTTATCCTCTCCCTTTGGATGGGCTATCATTTTCTCTTTTTTTGTTGTTGTTGTGTACTATTTTATTTCACAGTGTACATTTTAATATTTCAAAATGTTAACCCTGGAATTTTTTCCCTGAGATTTCCGTTTCTTGATAATCAGTTGGTTTCTTCTAATCAGTTGGTTGAGAGAGATTTTCTGGAGGGTCAGCTGTCCTATTGTAAGGTAGGATGCAAAGTGCCTCTCCCTGTCTTTTTTGGGCCTCTGTCTTGTCCTGGCCTTGTGCTTTCTAGTGGCTTATGAATTCCCATTTGCAGGAGTTTGAGTGTACCCTCTGCTTTCCAGGAGACAGATCTTCTCCTTCTTCTGGGTGTTCTACTGTCCAATTTAAAGCAGGTAAGCCTTTGTCTGAGGCTTAGGTTGTCACTTGTGTGCTGGTTTGAAAGGATATATGTACCCTAGAAAAGCCATGTTTTAATCCTAATCCCATTTTGTAAAGGCAACTGTTTCTTCTAATCCCTATTCAGTACTGTATGTTTGAATCTGTAATTAGATCATCTCCCTGGAGATGTGACTCAATCAAGAGTGGTTATTAAACTGGATTAGGTGGAGATGTGTCCCCACCTATTCAGGTGGGTCTTGATTAGTTTACTGGAATCCTATAAATGAAACATTTTGGAGAATGAGGGAGATTCTGAGAGAGCAGAACAATGTAGCCATGAGAAGCAGAGAGTCCACCAGCCAGTGACCTTTGGAGATGAAGAAGGAAAATGCCTCCTGGGTAGCTTCATGAAACAGGAAGCCAGGAGAGAAAACTAGATGATGCCGTGTTCACCACATGCCTTTCCAGATGAGCGAGAAACCCTGACTGTGTTCACCATGTGCCTTCTCACTTGAGAGAAAAACCCTGAACTTCATCGCCCTTCTTGAACCAAGGTATCTTTCTCTGGATGCCTTAGATTGGATATTTCTATAGACTTGTTTTAATTGGGACATTTCTTTAATAAGTTGTAAACTAGCAACTTATTAAATCCCCCCTTTAAAAGCCATTCCATTTCTAGTATATTGCATTCTGGCAGCTAGCAAACTAGAATAACTTGTTTCTTACACTTCTTAGATTATCTCAACTGCTTTTGCCTGAAGGGAAAGTTCTGATGGTGAGTGGGGGCATGCAGAAGAGTCTCTTAAGTTATCCTTTCCCAGCCAAAATAAAGTCAGGGACCCACAAAGTGAGTGCAGGCCAGCACCAAACTGCCATAGTATGGGGATGAAGAACAGTACAGGAAGGGTGCTAGATATTTCTTCTTCCATGACTCCCCAAAGCTGTACTTTCATGGCTTGCCCAGCAAATGTGGCCCTTCAACTGTCCTCCATAGCTCCTAGGAAGTTTAATGTTCAGTCTTCCCCAGTACTTTATCCTTGGTGGTTTGGAGCAATGGCTGCCCACAGAGCTGGGCTCCCAGCCTTCTGAAATCACTAATCAAAAGTCATGATCAGTAATTGGTCCATGCCCACACTGGATCTTGGAGGAAGTGGATTTTTACGTCCCTTTCTGGCACCAACATCCTACGCTGTGGTCAGAAGCCCCTTAGGCCTGCCGTGAGAGTGGGGATAGCTCTGGTAACTTCCATGCAGAATGAGGAATTTACTGGTAATTTCTCCTACTGGACTTTGGGTTTTGAAATAGTTGATTCAGATAGTTCCTGCCTGTTTAATAGTTGTTCTCATGGAGGGACTGATTCCTGGCACTTCCTATTCCATCATCTTCTCATAATCCTCTCCTTACGAAAACTCTCATGGCCTTTTCACTTCGTGAAATTTGTGGAATTATTTACTTTTTCTTCAAGTTGTATTCTCTTTTAATAAAATAAACGTCTTTTAAAATATTTTTATCAGATCTTCAGTCTGTATAATTGCTTACTAGCTAAAAATTTGAGAAATTCTAGACTGAGAGTTCTTTCACAAGAATCCCACATTAGTAAAGTTTGTTCTTTGACAGTTATCTAAAGCTTACTTTTTGCCAGGACTGTTCTAAATATTTTTGCATGGATTAATTTATTCAGTCTCTATAACAGCTCCAAAAGATATGTATTCTTTTTAGCATCCTTATTTTACAGATGAGGAAACTGAGGCACTGTGAGATAAAGGACTTTCTTAATGTCATGAGCTAATAAGTGGTAGAGCTGGGAATATAAGCAGTCGGGCTTCATACCACACTTTGCTAAAGGCCCTCTCACATCAGAACTTGCTATGCTAAGGATTTGCCTGTGTTTACAGTTAAGCCTCTTAGAATCTTAAATGTATCTCAAAAGTGTCTTTAAAATGAGCAACAATATTCCATATACCTGCAAGAGTCATTGGTTATTCCAGTTGTTTCCTCATAGTTTTATCATATTGGTTGAGTTTTAGAAAAACCCTAAATCATTTTCTCTATGCTCCATTTTTTACAAACTTCATTTTGCTTAAGTGTCAAGTAATGAATATAGTTCTTTACAATAGGTTAAAATAACAAGATACCATTTTGTTAGAGGCAATCCATATTGTTTCTTTTACTTTGCAAATAGTTTCCCTAAGTTTTGATGGCAAGCTCTCAAGAATTTTGTAGATATATGTCCATATAAATCAAGCCATATAAAACATTAATGCTTGATAACCAAATTAATGGGGTGCTTTTCTTCATTAGAATAATAAAACTTCTTTTTCTATATTTCTTTGAATAGGAACTATAGTTTGAACCTATTGAAAGGACAGTTTTAATGAAACTCTCATAGAAAGGTTGGAAATGATTTAGTAATAATTCCATAGAAAATTATACAAGTAAATAAAGAAACAGAAAAACAAGCCAAATATTAACTTGCATATTTTAAAATGATATATACAGGAAAGTAAATATAATTGTTTTAATTATACTTTAAACACGAATGATAATTACGTATACATAATATAAACACCAAGTACTGAGCTAACAAAAAAGCATGATCTAACGCATTGTATTAGGAGGAGGGGAGAAAAATGTGGAAATTGTTGGGGGAAGATGTTTTTTCTTCCACAGTAAGCAGTCAATAGATAGTATCTAGACTAATATATATATAATTATGTTATAAACATATATATAATATATATGTGTGTTACTTAGAAATGTAAAGGTAAAAACCAGAGAAATCCATTAAAAAGTTTAACAATTTCTGTTCGGGACTGTCATGGTTAGGGACATGTGTCGACTTGGCCAAGTTGTGGTAGCTGTTTATCTGATTGGGCAAGTACTGGCCTGTCTGTTGCAATGAGGACATTTCATAGGATTAGGTCATGATCATGACAGCTGCATCCACAGCTGATTCCATTTGTAATCAGCCAAAGGGAGTGTCTTCTACAATTAGTGATGCTTAATCTAATCACGGGAAGCCTTTTAAGGAGGACTCAGAGGAGACAGGCCCCGTTCCTGCTTTGGCTGGTGAGCCTCTCCTGCGGAGTTCATCCAGACCCTCCATCCGAGTCGTCGGCTTTACAGCCTACCCTGTGGATTTGGACTCGGCGTTCCTGCGGTCACGTGAGACACTTTTATAAATTTTCTATTTGCAAGTGTTCCCTGTTGATTCTGTTTCTCTAGAACCCTAACTAATACAGGGACCAGTCTGTCCCGGCCATGGCATCATGTTCATCCACCATGATTGTAAGGTGTTCAGATTCTGTAAATCCAAATGTCATAAAAACTTTAAAAAGAAGTGTAATCCTCTCAAGTTCAAGTGGACTAAAGCATTCCAGAAGGCAGCTGATGAAGAATTTACAGTGGATAATTCATTTGAATTTGAAAAACATAGAAATGAACCTGTCAAGTACCAGCGACAACTATGGAATAAAACCATTGATGCAGTGAAGAGAGTTGAAGAAATTAAATAAAAATGCCAAGCTAAATATATAATGAACAGATTAAAGAAAAATAAAGTACCACAGAAAGTTCAGGATATCAAAGAAGTCAAGCAAAACGTCCATCTCATACGGGGTCCTCTTACAGGAAAAGGAAAACAGCTGGAAGAAAAAATGGTTCAGCGATTACAACAGGATGTGGACATGGAAGATATTTCTTAAAAAGCTCACTGTCTGTAACCATTTCTATAAGTGTGTTTGAAAATCTCTTCTGAGGACTTGGAACTTCTAACCTATTGATTTATTTTTACCATAAGGTCACTGAAATGAAAGATAATTAAAGATACGTCTCTCCTAAATTGCTATCTATAAAACATCGGATGTTATGGATGTTAGATTTTATCTCAACTTTAAACCTTCACTGATAAGTTGTACTTAAATAAACCATGAAAATTCTGTAAGTACAGAAGTGAATTGCAGGCATAAATGGTCATATCTGGATAATGGCCCTAGGCAGCATTTAATAAGGAATGAAAATAATTTCTTCTTTGCAATACTCCTTTTATTAATGTTATAGGAGGGGAGAATACAGTAAGCAACTAACAATCTGTATGAAAACGGGCCTCAAACGATACTTTTGTTTTTAAAATTTCCTGTTTTGGTTTACTAGCATCTTACATTTTACCCCCCTGAGATTGAGGCCTAATTATGTTGGAGTGTTCCAACCTGGTTTAAGTGTTCTGATAGCCAGTTATGGATTTTGTGGGTGAGTGCTGAATAATATTTTCTTGAAATGGCACTAAACTCTAATTTCCACTAACTTGAGATTCCTGATGGAACAAGTTTTATTTATCTAGTTTGGCACTACTTTAGAAGTAGAAGAATCCCAGTGCCTTTTAAATTTTGTTGTATTCTTTTCTTTACAAAAGCTCCTGTTGTTTTCGCAAATAGAGTTTATGGGTAAAGTGTTGGCTCATTATTTGCACATGAAATAAAATCATTTCTAAAGTAGAAAAAAAAGTTTAACAAGAGTGGTTTCTGAGGAGTGTAAGTTAGGGGTTGGTTAGTGTGACAGAAAAAAAAATTCTTTATTTTAATCCATTATAGTTTTGACTTTTTGACTATGTATTGCATAACTTGGAAAAATAAAAATACAGTATCTACTCTAGGACTTTAATTTGCTTAAACTTTCAAAATAGTTTAAAAATAAAACATGCAAATCTACAAATAAAAAGGTTAGTCAGTGGATTTAACTTAGTTTAATTATTCTGGAAATGTGTTTGAGTTGATGTTAAAACTCAGATTGAAGAATGAATAGGTATGGATTTTTGGTTCTGGCCATGCTAGAATATCTGCTATTGGACTTTTATCTTCTGCTCTAAACAACTACAAAACAGTGAAATATATGAAGGAACTATTTTCTAGTATTGGTCAATGGATAGTGGAGAGCTGCAGTCCTTAGTTTTACAGCAGGATAAGAGGTGAGATCTGTACTTACAGTAGCTTTCTGTTTGGTAGTAAGTTTCAAACCAAAGCTCAAGGAAGTGAAATCCAAGCAGGGAGTGGCAGTCTTGCTGGGTATAACAAGCAGAGGCTGTGCAGAGGAGACAGATGAGAACCTAGGGCTGCTGAGGTGGCTGGAATTTGTAAAGCAGGGCAATAGAGAAGAAGGAGCAGCAAGAAGGAGCCTTAGAAACTGAGTAGGTATTCCACCCAGGTTCTTGGCTGAATCCTAAGTTGCAAATGTGCAGGGCAAACCTCTAGGAAAAGTTACAAAGAACAGAGGCTGGAGGGCTGAGAATCAAATAGAGAATTTAGAAGTCACATAGTGCTGCCTAGTCACTGGAGTCTGACCTAACCAAGGTTGCGAGACCTTGCTGGACTTGCCCAATATTCAATTATGATGCCAGAAAGGCCGAGTTGTAATACCGTATCCTAAGACTAAAGGTTAAACCCTAGGATCAAGGACAAAAATTGAAATAGACCTACCCTTAAACCAGGCCTCCATGGACTCAAGGTCATCTGCCGGCAATTAATTTTCTTCCAGAAAAGAACTTAACAGTTTTTAGAAGAAGATATAAAAATCCAGAGTCTCTACCAAATATCATTTTTTGTGCAATTTTATCTATATAGTCACATACCATATACCCATCCAAAGGGCACACCCAGTGGTTCACAGTATCATCATATGGTTGGCATTCATCAGCAAATCAAGTTTTGGATATTTTCACCATTCCAAAAAGTAAAAATAAGAATAAAAATGAAAAAGAACACCTAAAACATCACATGCCCCTTATTTTTTATTTTCCCCTTATTTATTTTCATCATTATTTTTTTTTATTCAACTGTCCATACACTGGATAAAGGGAGTGTCAGCCACAAGGTTTTCATAATCACATTGTCACATTATAAAAGCTATATAGTTATACAGTCATCTTCAAGAATCAAGCCTACTGGATTACAGTCCAGCAGTTCCAGGTATTTCCTCCTAGCTAGTCTAATACGCTAGTAACTAAAAAGGGATGTCTATATAATGCATAAGAATAACCTCCAGAATGACCTCACAACTCTATTTAAAATCTCTAAGCCACTGAAATTTTATTTCACCATATTTCATATTTAATATCCATAATATAACATTACTATTTATGGAGAAGAGCATTCAATAGAGGTAAACCCACAGCTGACCAAGATGTTTGAATTAGCAAGCAGGAATTTTAAAATAATGATCATAATGTGCTGTTCTAGTTTGCTAGCTGCCAGAATGCTATATAGCAGAAATGGAACATCTTTTAAAAAGGGATTTAATAAGTTCCAGGTTTAAAGTTCTAAGGCCGATAAAAATGTCTCAATTTAGGCCAGGCTATGGAAATGTCCAATCTAAGGCATCCAGGGAAAGATACCATGGTTCCAGAAGGCTGATGACATTCAGGGTTTCTCTCTTAACTGGAAAGGCGCATGGTGAACACGGCATCATCTGCTAGCTTTCTCTCCAGGTTTCTTGTTTCATGAAGCTCCCCCAGGAGCATTTTCCTTCTTCATCTCCAAACATCTCTGGCTGCCTGGGCTCTCATGGTTCTCATGGCTCTCTCCTGGTTCTCAAGCTTTCTCCAAAATGCTTCCTCTTTTAAAGGATTCCAGTAAACTAATCAAGACCCACCTGGAATGGGTGGAGTCACAATTCCATCTAATCCGAAATTTAATACCCACAATTGGGTGTGTCACATCTCCATGGGGATAATTCAATCAAAAGATTCCAACCTACATTATTGAATAGGGATTAAAAGAAATGGGGCAGGCAATGGTGACACAATGGCAGAGTTCTTGCCTGCCATGCCAGAGACCCGGGTTCAATTCCCGGTGCCTGTCTATGCAAAAAAAAAGAAAGAAAGAAAGAAAGAAATGGTTGCTCCCACAAGATTGGATCAGGATTAAAGCATGGTTCTTCAGTGGCACATAATCCTGTCAAACCGGCACATGTGCCAAAGTAGAAAAGGTGGACAAAATGGATGATCACAATGAGGATTTCAGAAAAGTTTAGAAATTGGAAGAAGAACCAAATGGAAATTCTAAATCTGAAAAATACTTGGAGAATTCATTTGAAGCACTTAAAAGCACACTGGAAAGAGCAGAAGAAAGGATTAGTGACTTAAAAAGTAAATAGAGATTATTCAAATTAAAGTTCAGGTAGAAAAGAACAAAGCAATGGGATAATAGCCCTCAGTTTGCAGGTTTATAATTGAGAAGGAGATGAGAAGAAATAGTTAAAGGGAGGACAGCCAAATAAAGGATTTTACGCCTTCTGTGAATGGGGTGAGAGAGAGGTTTCTCCATTCACTGAGGCTATAGCACTTTGGACTCTCAGCTTTATGGGAGGAGGATTAGAGTAGGGCCCCCTGTTGAATACTTCATGTTTGTTTTTCCTCCTTCTGTGTCTTTCAAAGCCTAGAAAGCTGCATTTTCAGGCTACCTGACTGGGAAGTGTCCTCAGGGTTAACACAACTGCAGGGTCCAGTTTATCTCTGAATTTCTGCTAATACTTATAGTTTTACGTGGTTACTTCTAGCATTTTGTGAAGTCTATTATGAATATATTTTTTAACATTTTTAGTTTTCCAACAGCCAGATTGGTTCTAATAACCTATATGCAAAATTGCTGAAAAGCTGAGTTTTCAGTCTTGATCATTATGCTGGCACACAGATTGACACTTGCATTACGTTTTTCTCATTTTTCAAAAGAAGACTGTCAAACATAACTTTATGAATTCTCATACAGGCACTAGGGTCTCAATCATGGAAGGGACATTATAGAAAGGCACCCAGAATCTTAGGGGTGGGGTGGTATGAGATTTCTCTAATTAGCAAGAATGTATAGATTTCTGAAGGTCACAAAATAGTGGTTTTGTGCTACAGAGCTCAAGGTTGGGAGAGAGTTTCCAGTTGAGGCAATGGTATATGTTCTTTCAAAAATTTAAATAACAGAGACAGTAAAAAGATATTGGATAATTGACGTTTGGTAATGTTTCAGGAAGTCATGAGGCTGAACTTTTGTAAAAAGAAAGAGAATGTAGGCAATGAATGTTTCAAAAATACTATAATTGATATTAGAGAGATAAACAAGATCCTGATCTTGTTGACATTAAGGTCTATGTGACTGTGAGATTGAAAAGTCAAGTCTAATGACACACACAAACTAATCATTAGGTATGCACATGATATAATTTATGAATATAAATATTTAACATTTTAACCAAATGTTAAAAAATACATTCATATAATTTATGAATTATAAATTATTCATTCAGAACTTATCTGAAAATCAGACTGCAAGTTTAATGCTCTTTTTTATTTATATTTTAATACTGAGGTTCCTAGACGTCAAGATGATGAACGGAATAATATTTACTTGGAACTGATGGAATATGATAGTATGGAAAAATATCCTCTCTTGTTAGGGAATGTTCAGGTACACCTTTATGATATAATTCAGGTATGTATCAAAATCATTTTCTCACTTTGGTACCACATTTTCTGGTTGGTATTCGTTATTATGATTTATTGATACCTGATGGACTTGTTTTGTTTATCTGTCTTTACACTCATGTGCCTAGCAAAAAAAAAAACTCCCTTTATAAAAAAAAAAAAGTTAGGTTATAACAGAATAATATTTTTAAGTTTATTTTCTAGAAGGCCAGTGATACAACCTAAAAGACAGCATGTTTTATCACAGTTTTCTGCAATGTTTTAAACGATGACTAAAACTGCAAATTCTTTCTTGTTGGCAGCTCAAATTTCAGTTCAGTTCTTTTATCCTTAGCTGGGCTGCTTGAAGTCTGCCCTGTGTATGTCTCATCTAGAGGTCATCCAAAGATTTGGGAAGAATTTATACACAAATTTTGTGGATACCCCTTTCTTGCTTTCTCATATCCAGGGCTCTCCCTCAGTTTCCAGCACTCATTATATTCGTGTTTTAGCTACTAGATTTGTATTTGCACTTTAAAAAATCATTACCTGATTTTGAACATTGTATAGTTTAGATAATATACAAGTGAGTATATGAGTGATTCTATATTGAAAAAATTTATTATTTATTACTTTCTTCTAGAAAGGGTGCTTTACTGAAGAATTGCAAATATTGAAAAAAAGCACAGTAAGAACTTTACAGAAACTTCCAAAGTTTTGTGTACATGTAACATTTTCTTAACAGTTCATATAATTTTGCTCTGATACTGTTTGTAGCCTACATCTTCTTATTATTTTCATTACCCTGCCAGTCGCTATTTTAATTAATGGCAATGCATTAAATAGAAAGTATATTTACTCACAAAATTATCACCTCAACTTTTTCTTTTAAAGCTGCTATCTTTCTGCTAAATGATGAAAAAGAAAATTAGAAATCACTGGATGAGGAAATAAAATGCCACTAGCTCCATCTTTGACTATGTAACTTCAGGAACCTCGTTTGCTGGGTTAAGGAACTATTACTTTTCTCCTTGAGGAGTTTCTAAAGGGTTGCTTATAGTTTTTATTCTAATTTGTTTTTAACTGCTTAAAAATTATTAGGGCAGGCAACGTGCCTCAGTGGCAGAATTCTTGCCTGCTGTGCCGGAGACCTAGGTTCAATTCCCGGTGACTGCCCATGCCAAAAGAAAAGAATTATTAGCTTTGTTAATTAATCTATTCAGAGACTTCTGGTGCCAATAGCCAACAGGAGGAAAGGAGCTTAATAAACAGAATGATAGACATTCGAGGTCATACCCTCTGACATACTCCTCATTTCACATATGAGAAAACAGGTTCAGAGTGTGAAGTCACTTGTCTAAACAAAATTTTTATCTCAAAATGGAAATGGAGGTGGGAGGAATGTGAGGAAACACTTGTAAATGTGGATATATATCTCGACCTAATCCTATTAACAATTGTTACTTTTTTTTTGTATTTTAACCATATAATATCCCGTAACTTTAACACAAAAGTTTTTTTTAACATTCCAGGAACTCAATAGATTCTTCTACAGGAGTTCCTTATGTAAATGTTTTATTTTTCAGGAAAGTTATGCTTTGGCTTTTCAAATTTATAAATTTTTGAAGTAAAAATATCACTTGCTATCCTTTCTCCATTATAATATTCTGATCCAATATAAAAATAAATTTGCTTCATTTTTAGCTTATCTGTAGGGTGGAGGTGGAATTTATGTTCTCTTATGGAACCTTTGGTTATGGATTTTCACATCAGGTTAGTTTCCTTCTTATAAAAATTATTCTATTATAGCTCTTCAGTTAAATCATCTTCTTTTGAGCCTCTTTCTTTTCCAACTTGATACATTCTTTAAAATAATTATTTTAAGGAGAATGCTATTTTTCATCAAACCAAAGAAAAATGATACTTTACCATTATATGCTTATATATTTAAAAATAATGACTTTTTTTCTAAATGTCTTTACTATAAAACTTGTCTTTGTCTTAACACGTTATGTGTTTATGTAATTAAAACTGAAAGTATTTTAAGAATTCAGGAAGTGTGTGTAGATTTTTATATTAAAATACTTACTAAAAACTCTGATGTTATTCAGAAAATGTTCTATACTCTGACCACATAATGCTCCTTTCTCCAGTGATAATTTCAACATCTGGTTTTATTTGAATCCCCTTTGATTTGTCAATAAAGTGATTTACCCAAAGAAGATATTTTCCTAGCTTTACCTTGCCCCTTTCAATTCACAACCATATATCCATGTTGCAGTAAACATTTTTGTACATTAATATTTGTTCTTTTTCTTCATTATCTCTGTAGGCTAAATTTCTAGAAGGGAAATTATCATCCAAAACAATGACCTTTTCAAGGAATTGTCCTAGAAAATGTGTACTAATACATACAATCATCAAGTATTTGAAAGAACATTTGAGTATCCCTGGGTATTATCACAGTTTTGGGACATTTAAAAATCCAGCCCTATTCTATAGCTGTAGGAAATCACCCTTACATTCTCTTTAATTTCTAGTTTTTGCTATTTTTTTATTGTCATGGGTGTTTTTTTAAAATTTTTTTTATTAATCAAAAAAAGAAAAAAAATTAACACAACATTTAGAAATCATTCCATTCTACACATGCATTCAGTAATTCTTAGTATCATCACATAGATGTATGATCATCATTTCTTAGTACATTTGCATCGATTTAGGAAAAGAACTAGCAAAACAGCAGAAAAAGATATAGAATGTTAATATAGAGAAGAGAATTAAAATAATAATACTAAAAAACATATATACATATAAAAAAAGGAAAAAGAAAAAAACAAAAACAAAAGATACAAACAAACAAACAAACAAAAAACTGTATTTCAGGTGCAGCTTCATTCAGTGTTCCAACCTAGTTACATTACACTTAGGTATTATTGTGCTGTCCATTTTTGAGTTTTTGTATCTAGTCCTGTTGCACAGTCTGTATCCCTTCAGCTCCAATTACCCATTATCTTACCCTGTTTCTAACTCCTGCTGGTCTCTGTTACCAATGATATATTCCAAGCTGATTCTCGAATGTCGGTTCACAGCAGTGGGACCATACAGTATTTGTCCTTTAGTTTTTGGCTAGACTCACTCAGCATAATGTTCTCTAGGTCCATCCATGTTATTACATGCTTCATAAGTTTAGTCTGTCTTAAAGCTGCATAATATTCCATCGTAGGTATACGCCACAGTTTGTTTAGCCACTCGTCTGTTGATGGACATTTTGGCTGTTTCCATCTCTTTGCAATTGTAGATAATGCTGCTATAAACACTGGTGTGCAAATGTCCATCTGTATCTTTGCCCTTAAGTCCTTTGAGTAGATACCTAGCAGTGGTATTGCTGGGTCGTAATCCATTCTGCCAGTCTATGACTCTTGATTGGGAAATTCAGTCCATTAACTTTTAGTGTTAGTACTGTTTGGATAATATTTTCCTCTATCATTTTGGCTTTTGTATTATATATATCATATCTGATTTTCCTTCTTTCTACACTTTACTCCATACCTCTCTCTTCTGTCATTTCGTATCTGATGCTAGTGCTCCCTTTAGTATTTCTTGCAGAGCTGGTCTCTTGGTCACAAATTCTCTCAGTGACTTTTTGTCTATAAATGTTTTAATTTCTCCTTCATTTTTGAAGGACAATTTTGCTGGATACAGAAGTCTTGGTTGGCAGTTTTTCTCTTTTAGTAATTTAAATATATCATCCCACTGTCTTCTAGCTTCCATGGTTTCTGCTGAGAAATCTACACATAGTCTTATTGGGTTTCCCTTGTATGTGACAGATTGTTTTTCTCTTGCTGCTTTCAAGATCCTCTCTTTCTCTTTGACCTCTGACATTCTAACTAGTAAGTGTCTTGGAGAACGCCTATTTGGGTTTATTCTCTTTGGGGTGTGCTGCACTTCTTGGATCTGTAAATTTAGGTCTTTCATAAGAGTTGGGAAATTTTCAGTGATAATTTCTTCCATTAGTTTTTCTCCTCCTTTTCCCTTCTCTTCTCCTTCTGGGACACCCACAACGCGTATATTTGTGTGCTTCATATTGTCATTCAGTTCCCTGATCCCCTGCTCAAGTTTTTCCATTCTTTTCCCTATAGTTTCTGTTTCTTTTTGGAATTCAGTTGTTCCATCCTCCAGTTCACTAATTGTAGCTTCTGTCTCTTTAGATCTACCATTGTAGGTATCCATTGTTTTTTCCATTTTTTCTTCTTTGTCCTTCACTCCCATAAGTTCTGTGATTTGTTTTTTCAGATTTTCTATTTCTTCTTTTTGTTCAGCCCATGTCTTCTTCATGTCCTCCCTCAATTTATTGATTTGGTTTTTGAAGAGTTTTTCCATTTCTGTTCGTATATTCAGCATTAGTTGTCTCAACTCCTGTATCTCATTTGAACTATTCGTTTGTTCCTTTGACTGGGCCATATCTTTAATTTTCCGAGCGTCATCCATTATTTTCTGCTGGTGTCTGGGCATTTGATCAGATTTCCCTGGGTGTGGGACCCGGCTGGTTGAAAGGTTTTTCTGTGAAATCTCTGGGCTCTGTTTTTCTTTTCCTGCCCAGTAGGTGGCGCTCGTGGTGCTTGTCTGTCTGCGGGTCCCACCAGTAAAAGATGCTGTGGCTCCTTTAACTTGCCAATCCGAATCTTGCAGTCGGCCAGGGAAACCGCGTGTGGAGGTGGGGGTCGCCGGCCGCCGCGGCTTGGGGAAGTGCCGGTCCAAATTGCCCAGCTGGCCCGAGATGCCAAGCGTGGCAGGAGGGCCCCGCTATCCAACGTTCCCAGTCAGACCGGGGAGCCACGTGCATGGAGGGGACCCCAGTCGCCAGCCGCGAAAACGCGTGCCCCTCGGGTATCTCACTGCAGCAGATTCTCCCTGCCCATTCAGCCATTCCAGAATGGGGTACGCTGTCTTTTTGGTCTCTGTCGTGGCTCCGGGAGCTGTTTCGTATTGTTTCTGTTTCTTTAGTTGCTTTTCTGGAGGAGGAACTAAGACCCGCGCGTCTTACTAAGCCGCCATCTTCTCTGGAAGGCCCATGGGTGTTTTTTTTTATTACTAATTTTTTTAAAATACAAAAAAACACCAAACAAACGCCAATATTCTTAACTTTTGATCATTCCGTTCTACATATATAATCAGTATTTCACAATATCATCACATAGTTGCATATTTATCATCATGATCATTTCTTGGAACATTTGCATCTGTTCTGAAAAAGAAATAAAAAGAAAACAGAAAAAAATCCATACATACTATACTCCTTACCCCTCCCTTTCATTGCTCACTAGCATTTCAATCTAAATTTATTTTAACATTTGTTCCCCCTATTATTCATCTTTATTCTATGTTTTATTCGTCTGCTGATAAGGTAGATAAAAGGAGCATCAGATACAAGATTTTCACACAGTCACGTTGTGAAAGCTATATTATTACACAATCATCTTCAAGAAACATGGCTACTGGAACACAACTCTATATTTTCCAGCCTCTCCATTACATCTTGACTAACAAGGTGATATCTATTCAATGTGTAAGAATAACCTCCAGGATAACCTCTCGACTCTGTTTGGAATCTCAGCCATTGACACTTTATTTTGTCTCATTTCACTCTTCCCCTCTTTGGTCGAGAAGGTTTTCTCAATACCTTGATGCTGTGTCTCAGCTCATTCTAGGATTTCTGTCCCATGTTGCTAGGAAGGTTCACACCCCTGAGAGTCATGTCCCACATATACAGGGGGAGGGTGGTGAGTTTGCTTGTTGTGTTAGCTAGAGAGAGAGGCCACATCTGAGCAACAAAAGAGGTTCTCTTGGGGGTAACTCCTAGGCCTAATTTTAAGTAGGCTTGACTATCTTTTGTGGAATTAAGTTTCATATGAACAAACCCCAAGATTGGGGGCTCAGCCTATAGCTTTGGTTGTCTGTACTGCTTGTGAAAATATCAAGAATTCAACTTGGGGAAGTTGAATTTTCCCCTGTCCTCACCATTCCCCGAAGGGGACTTTGCAAATACTTTTTTATTCACTATTCAAATCACTCTGGGATTCATTGGAGCATCACTCTGGACAAACCAACAAAATCTCATGTCCTCCTCAAGGTTCCGTGTACTTATGGTGTTCAATTAAACTGTCTATATAAGTTATATTAGGAAATGCACTAGTCAAATATAAATTTTGTACCAAATAAACATTTTTTGCTTTAGTCTCACATATGTTAGTTTTAAAATATTAATTCCATCTATTTTCAGTACCCTGTAATAATGACATTCCTTTGTTCTTCCTCATGCAAAAACATTTTTTAAATTTGTACATTTAGTCACTATCATTATACACTCTAGGCATTCCTAGATTGTACTATCTCAGTCTTTATTGTCTATCTTTTTTTCTGATTTCATTTATGCCCCCAGCCCTCCTCCCTCTATCATTCTCACATTCAGCTTCATTCAGTGTTTTAACATAATTGTATTACAGTTAGGTAGTATTGTGCTGTCCATTTCTGAGTTTTTACATTCAGTCATGTTGCACAATCTGTATCCCTTCAGCTCCAGTTACCCAATATCTTATTCTATTTCTATCTCCTGATGGTCTCTGTTACCAAAAAAATTCTCCAAGTTCATTGCTAATGTCAGTTCATATCAGTGAGACCATACAGTATTTGTCCTTTTGTTTCTGGCTAATCTCACTCATCATAATGTCCTTAAGTCCATCCATGTTGTTACATACTTCATAACTTTATTCTGTCTTACAACTGCATAATATTCCATCATATGTATATACCACAGTTTGTTTAGCCACTCATCTGTTGATGGGCATTTAGGCTGTTTCCATCTCTTTGGAATTGTGAATAATGGTGCTATAAACACTGGTGTGCAAATGTCCGTTTGTGTCCTTGCCCTCATGTCCTCTGAGTAGATACCTAGCAGTGGTATTGACAGGTCATATGACAATTCTATATTTAGCTTTTTGAGAACCGCCAAACTGCCTTCTGTAGCAGTTGTACCATTTGACATTCCCACCAGCAGTGGAAAAGTGTGCCTCTTTCTCCACATCCTCTCCAGCATTTGTCATTTTCTCTTGTATGGATAATGGCCATTCTGGTGGTTGTGAGATGATATCTCCTTGTGGTTTTGATTTGCATTTCTCTAATAGCCAGGGAAGTTGAGCATCTCTTCATGTGCCTTTTGGCCATTTGTCTTTCCTCTTCTGAGAAGTGTCTGTTGAAGTCTATTGCCCATTTTGTAATTGGGTTATTTGTCTTTTTGTTTTTGAGTTGAACAATCTCTTTATAAATTCTGGATATGAGACCTTTATCTGATATATCATTTCCAAATATTGTTTCCCATTGTGTAGGCTGTCTTTTTACTTTCTTGACGAAGTTCTTTGATGCACAAAAGTGTTTAATTTTGAGAATTCCCATTTCTTTCTTTCTTTCTTCAATGCTCTTGCTTTGGGTGTAAGGTCTAGGAAACTGCCTCCTAGTATAAGATTTATAAGATATTTCCCTACATTTTCTTCTAACAGTTTTATGGTCTTAGATCTAATGTTTAGGTCTTTGATCCATTTTGAGTTAATTTTTGTATAGGGTGGGAGATATGGGTCCTCTTTCATTCTTTTGCATATGGATACCCAGTTCTCTGGCACCATTTATTGAAGACACTGTTCTGTCCCAGGTGAATTGGCTTGACTGCCTTATCAAAGATCAATTGTCCATAGATGAGAGAGTCTATATCTGAATACTCTATTCAATTCCATTGGTCAGTATATCTATCTTTATGCCAGTACCATGCTGTTTTGACCACTGAGGCTTCATAATACGCCTTAAAGTCAGGTAGTGTGAAACCTCCAACTTCATTTTTTTTCCTCAGGATACTTTTAGCTATTCTGGGCACCCTGCCCTTCGAGATAAATTTGGTTATTGGTTTTTCTATTTCTGAAAAGTAAGATTTTGGGATTTTAATTGGTATTGCATTGAATCTGTAAATCAATTTAGGTAGAATTGACATCTTAACTTTATTTAGTCTTCCAATCCATGAACATGGTATGCCCTTCCATCTATTTAAGTCTTCTGTGATTTCTTTTAACAATTTCTTGTAGTTTTCTTTGTATAGGTCTTTTGTCTCTTTAGTTAAATTTATTCCTAAATATTTTATTCTTCTGGTTGCAATTGTAAATGGAATTCTTTTCTTGACTTCCTCCTCAGATTGTTCATTACTAGTGTATAGAAACACTACAGGTTTTTGAGTGTTGATCTTGTAGCCTGCCACTTTGCTGTACTCATTTATTAGCTCTAGTAGTTTTGCTGTGGATATTTCAGGGTTTTTGACATATAGTATCATATCATCTGCAAACAGTGAGAGTTTTACTTCTTCTTTCCAATTTTGATGGCTTGTATTTCTTTTTCTTGTCTAATTACTCTGGCTAGAACTTCCAACACAATGTTGAATAACAGTAGTGATAGTGGACATCCTTGTCTTGTTCCTGATCTTAGTTCAGTTTTTCCCCTTTGAGGATGATGTTAGCTGTGGGTTTTTCATATATTCCCTTTATCATGTTGAGGAAGTTCCTTTCTATTCCTATCCTTTGAAGTGTTTTCACCAAGAAAGAATGTTGAATTTTGTCAAATGCCTTTTCTGCATTAATCAAGATGATCATGTGATTTTTCTGCTTTGATTTGTTGATGTGGTGTATTACATTAATTAATTTTCTTAGGCTGAACCATCCTTGCATACCTGGGATAAATCCTACTTGCTCATGATGTATAATTCTTTTAATGTGTTGCTGGATTTGATTTGCTAGAATTTTGTTGAGGATTTTTGCATTTATATTCATTAGAGAGATTGGTCTGTAATTTTCTTTTCTTGTAGTATCTTTGTCTGACTTTGGTATGAGGGTGATGTTGGCTTTGTAGAATGAGTTAGGTAGCTTTCCCTCCTCTTCAATTTTTTGAAGAGTTTGAGCAGGATTGGTACTAATTCTTTCTGGAATGTTCGGTAGAATTCACATGTGAAGCCACCTGGTCTTGGACTTTTCTTTTTGGGGAGCTTCTTAATGACTGATTCAATTTCTTTACTTGTGATTGGTTTATTGAGGTCATCTATTTCTTCTCAAGTCAAAGTTGGTTATTCATGCCTTTCTAGAAAGTTGTCCTTTTCATCTACATTGTCATATTTATTAACATAAAGTTGTTCATAGTATCCTGCAATTAATTCCTTTATTTCTGTGGGGTCAGTAGTTATGTCTCCTCTTCCATTTCTGATCTTATTTATTTACAACCTCTCTCTTCTTCTTTTTGTTGTTGTGGGTGTTTTTTAATGAGTAGTTCAGAGTAGATACATCAGTTTTATTAGTCTACCACCTTGTTCACTTAGTAGTTCCTGAAACATTTTTTAAAATGTTATCTCTGGTATATCAAAATGATTTCTAATTTTGAATCAGAAATAAGTAATACACAGATGGAAGCCACTAGGCACAAGCTTTTTATTTTTATTTTTCCTTTTTTCTTTGACCTTTCTTTTCCTTCTGCCTATTTTTTTATGATATATTAGGCCTTTTAGGAACCCGAAATTGTTTAGCCCTTTTTGTAACAATCTTAGCTTATAAACACCAACTTTACAGGTATGTTTCATGTTTGAATATAGGTATAACCATAGCCATGCGAGAAATACTCCTTTTCAGATAAAACTAGGAAAGTACTGTTTTATGTAAGTAGAATCAACTAAAACAAGAAACAATGGTATTTGGAAAATAGAGCGAAATATAAAAGTTCAACTTAAAAAAAAATTTATGTGAACTTTTCAGATCTTAAACACCAGTGATATAGTTCCCTAATTTTGCGTGAAAATACTGTAAAAAGAGTATGACTTTGAGAGCAGATAGAGCAGCATTTAAGTCCTGCCTTTTATGCCTATTGGGTAGCCATGAACAAATTACCATCTTCAATATCATCTGTAAAACAGGCACATTTATCTACCTTGCAGGGTTGTTGAAAGGATTAAATAAAATTATAGGTATAAAATACTTGGCACATATTAAGTGCTCAATAAGTGTTAGTCATTTCTTTCATTCCTTTTTCCTTACCTGTATCATTTTAGGCCTATTCCATAGTCCTGGGAGATGGGAGTTTTAGGGTGAACATTATTTGTAACTAAACAGAATTAAAATATACTTAAATTTTTATTTTTCTTCAGCTAAAACCTCTGCAGAAAATTGTTGAGCCATCCATGTTCATGAATATCTCACCACCTCCAGAAAGAACAGACCCTGTATCGTAAGTGCTTTAAAAGTCTTATTAAGATCAGCTTATATGCAGTGGCAGGAATTCTCACCTGCCGAACTGAAGACCTGGGTTCAATTCCCGGAGCCTGCCCTTGCCAGAAAAAAAAAATCAGCTTATATTAGTATTTTAAAAATTTAGTTTGTTTGATGCAGCATTTTGTTTAAGATACCCTTAAGGACATGACAAGCATGGGCTAGGTTCCAAGGTAAGAAAAATAGTGAAATGTTCTGCTTAATAAGGTGGAAGAAATTTTGAGTTTCTGGTTACAGCCCTAGATAGGAGATGAGAAGTTCTGGAAATAAGAAAAAGGTGAGAGAGGGTACCAATTTCATGGCTAAAGGAAAGAAGAGAAAAGTAACCTGGTGAGGCACATTGGCCGGTGAGATAATCCTTTTAGGGAACAAGTTGAGAGACTTAAGATCAGAGTGTCTAATGGTTGTCAGTTTTCTGCTCTGCAGTATAGCAATGTATCCCTACTTCCACACCATTCCAAATATTACTTTCCAATCTTCAGCAAAAGTTTATGGTGAAAAAAAATGTCATTAGGAAACAAAACATAATTTAAAATGAAATCTGTCAGTCTTGAAATTTCAACAATAAAAATGGATTTGAAAAATGAGTATCTGAGAAAATGAGTTAACCTATACTATCCATAACAGAAGAAATGGGGAAAATATGAAATGAGAGTGAGGAAGATAAGTATAGGTTGGGAAATTATATTCTGCAGTACTTACTGCCATGCTCTACCAGTACTGGGTGTTATTAAAAATGAACTTTGTCTATTAGATATTGGTGATTTGTTGAAACAATAAAGTTATATTTTTCTTATGTTTACTGACTATTATGTCCTCATTCATACACTGATTTGATAAGCATTTATTGAAGGCTTGTTGTATCTCCAGACCACTATAAATACAAAGATAAACGAGACCTGGTCCTTGCCTTTAAAGTAACTCATGGTGTAAACTGAAGGTAACCTGTAAAAACAAAAAACAGAAAAACACAATCATACTCATTGGGATAATAGCCCTCATAGAGGTCAAAACGGAACTATGAGACACAGCCAAGGAGCTTTTAATTTTTCTTAGGGAAAATGGGAAAGAAAGTATTATTAAGTAAGGCTTCACAAAAGAAATAGTGTCTGAAATGAGACTTGAATGGTTTGCATCGTGAGTACTGTTATGAGTAGCGATTCATTAGGCTGATTTTTGGAGGGGTAAGGGGAATCATTCCCAAAAGAGGGCATGTATATAAAACGGGGAGACATAAGAGGCTCTGTTGTGCTGGAGAACAGTGAGTAGTCGTTGTGAGTGGTTCAGGCACAGGAGCAGGGAGGGAAGAATGGGAGGTGAGCTAGCGGAGTAGCAGGGCCAAGATAATGGTGGTTAAGAGCTCAGGTTCTAGAATCAAACTGCCTAGCTTATATCTCAGCCCTGCATGTATTAGCTGGTGACCTTGGACAAGTCACTTAGGCTCTTCACACTTCTTCTTTCGAATGGGATAAAAATAATTGCTACCTCATTAAGTTACTGTAATGACTAAATAAGCTAAATGTAAAGGCCTTAGAACATAGTAGCAAATAATAAAATGCTTAATAAATTGTTACCTATTTATAAAAGTAATAAGCATTTACCATCAGCATCGTTGTAGGATTATACTACTCAAATGTGAGTAAATTATTTTCTATTGGGTTCTAGAAGTGTGCCAGGCCAATGCAAAGGCACTGGAAAGTTGGTGCATTTTTTGGAAGTATTACTTTTTACTCAAAAATTTTGAGAGGGAATATGTTATATTACAATTATCATCTACATACGATGGAGCATAATAAAAAAGCCATATAAATCTTTTTAACACTGCATTTTTTTTACAATATTCATTATTTTTTAACAGACATAGTAGGTTTACTGAAAAGCCATGCAGATAATATAGAGTTGCATATATCCCTCCTCACAAACACAGTTTATCCTATTACTAACACTTTGTATTAATATGGTATCTTTGTTACAATTGATGAAATAGTATTATTACTACTGTACTATTAACTATAGTCCATAGTTTACATTAGGGTTCACCGTTTGTGTGGTACAATCCTATGGTTTTGGTTTTTAAAATATTTTCATTCTTGTAGTACATATTCAAACCCAAATTTCCCCTTCCTTGACCATATTCTTATATACAATTCAGTGTTGTTAATTACATTCACAGTGTTGTGTTACAATCACCACCATCCACCACCAAAACCTTCCATCACCCCAAATAGAAACTTTGTACCAATTAAGGCTTAACTCCAGATTCCCTTCCCCACTTTGGCCCCTGGTAAACTGTATTCTAGTTTCTCACTCTGAATTGGCTTGTTCTGATTACTTCATATGAGTGAGATCATACAATATTTATCCTCTCTTGTCTGTCTTATTTCACTCAACATGATGTCTTCAAGGTTCTCCGACATATTGTCACATACATCAGAACTTTTTTCCCTTTTACAGCTGAATAATATTCCATTGTATTTTTATACCACATATTGTTTATCCATTCATATGGATATCCAGTTTTCACAGTACCAATGGTTGAAAAGTCTATTCTTATTCCATTGAGTCAACTTAGGCAGTATTATAAAAAATCAGTTGGCCATAGATGTGAGGATTTATTTCTAAACTATCAATTCTATCCATTGGATAGAATTCTTTCCATTCTATCCATACAAATTTATCCTTGTGCCAGTACTATGCTGCTTTAATTAGTATAGCTTTGTAATAAGTTTTAAAATTGGGAAGTTTGAGTCTTCCAACTTATTCTTCTTTTCAAGATGGTTTTGGCCATTAAAGGATGTTACCCTTCAGTATAAATTTTAACTCTGACTTTCCTGTTTCTGCAAAGAAAGGTGCGAAATTTTGACTGGGATTGTGTTGATTCTGTAAATAGCTTTGGGTAGTATTGTCACCTTTATGATCTTTAGTCTTCCAATCAAAAACACAAAATGCTCTTCATTTATTTAGACCTTCTTTAATTACTTTTAGCAATATTTTGTAGATTTCCTTGTATAAGTCATTTATATCCTTGGTTAAATTTATTCCTAGAATTTGATTCTTTAAGTTGCTATTGTAAATACGATTTTTTTCTTGATTTCCTCTTCAGATTGCTCATTACTAGTGTATAGGAATACTGCTTATTTTTATATGTTGATCTTGTACCTCACCACTTCACAGAATTTGTTTCTTAGGTATAGTAGCTTTGTTGTGATTTTTTTAGGATTTTCTGTGTATGGGATTATGCCATCTGCAAATAGGGAGTTTTATTTCTTCCTTCCCAATTTGAATTCCTTTTATTTTCTTTTCTTGCCTGATTGCTTTAGCTAGAACTTGCAATACAATGTTGAATAACAGTGGTATGAGTGAGCATCATTGTCTTGTTTCTGATCTTAGAGGGAAAGCTTTCAGTCTCTCACCATTAGCTGTGGGTTTTTCAAATATGCCCTTTATCATGTTGAGGGAGTTTCCTTCTATTCCTAGTTTCCTGAATGTTTTTGTCAAGAAAGAATGCTGGATTTTGTCAGATGACATTTCCATATCCATCAAAATGATCATGTGGTTTCCCCCTTCAATTTGTTTATGTGGTGTATTACATTAATTGATTTTCTTATGTTGAACCATCCCTGCATATTTTGCGGTAAATCCCTCTTGATCATGGTGTATAATTCTTTTTATTTTATTTTATTTTATTTTATAATTCTTTTAATGTGCTGTTATATTTGTTGTGTTATTATTTTGTTGAGGATTTTTGCATCTATCTTAATTAGGAAAATTGTTCTATAATTATCTTTTCTCTTTGTATCTTTATCTGACTTAGATGTTTGGGTGATACATGTTTTATCAAATGAGTTAGGATGTATGATGGTTAGGTTCTGGTGTTAACTTGGCCAAATGATTATGCCCAGTTGTCTGGTCAGGCAAACACTGACATAACTTTGTTGCAAGGGTATTTCGTGGCTGGTTGATTAAATCATCAGCCACCTCATTACATCTGTGGCTGACTACATCTGTGATCAACTAAAGGCATGCCTCCCACAATGAGATAATACAACCAGTTGAAGGTTTTTAAAGGAGAAGAGAGACTCTTTCATTGCTTTTTCAGCCAGTGGGCCTCTCCTGTGGCATTTGTCCAGACCCTTCATTGGAGCCACCAGCTTCACAGCCTGTCCTATGGATTTTTTATTAATTTTTTTTATAATGTGGGCAGGCGTTGGGAGTTGAACCCTGGTCTCTGGCATGGCAGGCAAGAACTCTGCCACTGAGCCATCATGGCCTGCCCTGTCCTATAGATTTTTGACTTTTCCATTTCCACAGTTGTGTGAGACTCCTTTATAAATCTCGTATTTACAGATCTCTCCTGTTGGTTCTGTTTCTCCAGAGAACCCTGACTAACACAGGAAGTGTCCCTTTCTCTTCAATATTTTGGTAGAGGATAGGTGTTAAGGTCTTCTTGGAATGCTTGATAAAATTCCCTTATGAGGCCATTTGATCCTAGGCTTTTCTTTGTTGGGAGGTTTTTGATTACTGATTCAATCTCTTTACTAGCTACTGGTCTGTTGAGATCTTCTATTTCTGCTTGAGTCAGTTTAGGTAGTTTATGTGTTTCTAGGAATTTGCCTATTTTGTCTCAGTTATTCAATTGATGACATACAGTTGTTCATAGTATACTCTTATAGTCCTTTTTCTTTATTCTTTTTTTTTCTCCACATGGGCAGGCACCGGAAATTGAACCTGGGTCTCTGGCATGGCAGGTGAGAATTCTGCCACTGAGCCACCATTGCACCACCCTCTTATAGTCCTTTTAATTTTTGTGGGATCAATAGCAGTGTCCCTCTTTTCATTTCTGATTTTATTATTTGTGTCCTCTCCCTTTTTTTCCTTGTATTAGTCTAGTTAAAGGGTTGTTAATTTTACTGACCTTTTCAAAGAACCAACTTTTAATTTTGTTGATTATCTCTATTGTTTTTTAACTCTCTCTTTCTCAGAATTTCTAAATTTTGTATTCTCTCTTATCTCTATGCTCTGATAGTTCAAGGGGAGCTGATGGTGTAAAGAGAGAGGAATTCAAAATTGATAGCCACCACTGATGCTAGAAAGGTACTCTTGTTTAATTTCAGTATTTAACCTATTATTGTGTTGCAGAAATGTTATTTTACCACAGCCAGTAGAATATCCAGCATTCTTATCTCCAGACCTGAATGTTATTGTTGGAATGCCAAGTAAAGCGCAGCAACCCAATGACCCATCTGTTGTGCGACTTGAAAAACTTCAGCAGCAACCTCGAGAAAGGTAAAAGCAGCACAAAAGACTTCATCATATTGTTTGTATTAAATCCTAATTCCTTCGTTTGTGTTAAGGGCTTGCTGTTGTTTCAGACACCTTCAATGCAGAAATATTTCATGGGTTCAGAGATTATTCCTAATTATTGCTTGTGGTATTTAGGTATTTTTTTTTAAGTTCAGAGTTATGTCAGGAAAAGAAGCGAAAAATCACTTATGAGGGAGAAAGTATAAACTTTATTAAAGGAAAAGAAATAACAGAGGACTACATAAGCTCTTCAGAAAGGAACATCCATTCAAAGAACTCTGGCTCTAGAAGGAAAAGTTAAAGTGACAATGTGAGAAGCCCCATAGGATATCATTCCTACATAGGATACATAGTCACTCTGATACACCAAATACTCCAATATATTCTCTTTAAATTATAGCACTTAATTCTCCCATTGAAGTTTCCATACTGTGACATTTTTAAATTCAGCTGTAACAGATTGTATTGAGGAGTTTGAACTCATTGATAGATATGTATGAAACTTTTAGTTTTCTAGTAACAACTCCCAACTGTGCTTTGTCAATGCACATCCCACTGGGTAGCAGGACATTTTAATGATTGTTTAATATGATTATGTAATTTTTCAATCAGTTTCGATTTTTAAAACATTTCACTGCACAGAAACATGCTGACATGGGCCGATCTAAATTGTAGGGGGGCTGGAAAATGTATTCTGTGTACCTGTGAAAAAGAGAAATTGAGAGTGGTGAGCTCTAGCCGTGGCTGTCATAAAATTTGTAATAACATAGCTTTGTGTTCTCACCTGTGAAACCACAAATTTGGAGCATAAGAACATTAAGACTATCATAGGCACTTGCACCTACAAAAGAAATTCCAATGTAAAAGAATGTTGTCCATGCAAATTATCTGAATCAACTGCATACACATTCTCAATGGGATGGTTCCTTTAATTTGTGTCTTCATTCAGCAGTGTATTCCATACATATTTCCCATCTATGGTTGAGTCTGTATATTTTTTCTAATTATATTCTAGTTCACTGATTCTTCCTTTGTTTCTAATCTTCTGTATTTAAACCCATTGAATTCTTAATTTCAGTTATTGCACTTCCATCTTTAGGCAATTGTAGATAATGCTGCTATGAACATCAGTGGGAAAGTACTGGTTTGAGTCTCTGCTTTCAATTCTTTTTGTTTTTTGTTTTTAATTAAAGGAGTTATGGGTTTACAGAACAATGATGCATAAAATATGGAATTTCCATACACCACCCCACCAACAACACCTTGCATTGGTGTGGAACATTTGTTAAAATTGATGATAGCACATTTTTATATTAGTACTTATTTATTAAATCCTTGGCTTAACTCAGGGTTCGCAATGTAATGTAATTCCATAGATTTTATTTTTAAATTTTTATTGTATTAGCATATATACAATCTAACATTTTTCCCTTTTAATCATATTCGGATGTATATTTCAGTGCTAGTAATTGTGTTCACAATGTTTGTGGTTCCATAACCACCATCCATTACCAAAATATTTTCATCATTCCAAATAGGAATGCTGTACAGAAATATGGCTTGCATCACAAATAGCATATCATCCTTGCTCAAGGCTTATGCTAATCTTCTCTGTGTTGTTCCAATTTTCCTATATATGCCACTGAAATGAGCACCCTTCTTTCAATTGTTTTGGGTATATACGTAATAGTGCAATTTCCAGGTCATAAGGTAATTCTATAGTTAAGTTTTAGAGGAGCTGGCAAACTATCTTCCATGGTGGCTAGACCATTTATATTTCCTCTTGCAATGAATGATTATTCCTGTTTTTCCACATCTTTTCCAACAGTGGTAATTTTCCATATATTTTTTAATAGTAGCCATTTAGTGAGTTTGAAATGGAATATTGGTTTTGATTTGCTTTACCTTGATAGCTAATGATATTGAGCATCTTTTTACATGCTTTTTGGCCATTTATATCTTTGGAGAAATGTCTAGTCAAGTCTTTTGCCCAATTTTTAAATAGGTTATTTGTCTTTTTGTTGTAAAATTGGAGCAGTTCTTTATATATTCTTGATATTAAACCTTCATAAAACATGTGATTTCCAAATATTTCTCCCATTCTATAGGTTATCATTTTACATTTATGATAAAGTCCTTTGAGGCTCAAACATTTTTACTTTTGATGAGGTTCCATTTGTCTGTTTTTTCTTTCATTGCTTGTGCTTTGGGTGTAGGTTTAAAAACCATTGCCTAATGCAAGGTCCTGAAGATGCTTCCCTACATTGATTTCTAGGAGTTTGATAGTTTTTGCTCACATATTTAGGCTTTTCCTCCATTTTGAGTTGATTTTAGGAGAAGGTGTGAGATAGGGTACTCCTTCTTTCTTCTGCAAATGAAGATCCAGTTATCCCAGTACCATTTGTTGAAGAAACTATTCTTTCTCTATTGAGTGATCATTGCCCTCTTGTCAAAAATCAGTTGGCCATGGGTGGGCCATGGTGGCTCAGCAGGTAAGAGTGCTTGCCTGCCATGCCCGAGGACCCGGGTTCGATTCCCGGTGCCTGCCCATAAAAAAAAAAAAAAAAAATCAGTTGGCCATAAATGGCAGGGTTGATTTTTGAGCCCTCAAGTCCATTCCATTTTTCTATATGCCTGTCCTTATGCCAGTACCATGCTGCTTTGATTTTCTGTTGTTTGGTAATAAGTTTAAAGATTGGGATGTATGAGTTCTCCAATTCATTCTTTTTCAAGATGGCTTTGGTTATTCAGAGCCTCTTACCTGTTCATATAAATTTGATTGGCTTTTTCATTTCTGCAATTAGATCTTATTTAATTTATGCATACAATCCTTTATATCATTGATTAGGTTTATTCCTAGATATTTCATTCTTTTAATTGCTACTGTTAATGGAATTTTTTCTTGAATTCTCTTCCAACTGTTCATTGCTTGTGGATGATTTTTGGTTGTTGACTGTGTAGTCAGCTACTTTGCTGAATTCATCTATTAACTCTAGGAGGTTTCTTCTGGATATTTCTGAATTTTCTGAATATAGATCATATCATCTTCAAAAGGAATAGTTTCATTTCATACTTTCCAATTTGGATGCCTTTAATTTCTTTTTCTTGCCTAACTGCTCTGGCAAGAACTTCCAACACAATGTTAGATAACAATGATGACAGGACATCGTTGTCATGTTTCTCACCTTTGAGGGAAAGCTTTCAGTCTTTGACCATTGTGTGTGGTGTTAGCTGTTAGTTTTTCATCTGTACCCTTTATTGTGTTGAGGAAGTTTCCTTATATTCCTGGTTTTCTAAGTATTATATGAGGAAGGGAAGCTAGATTTTCTCAAATGCCTTTCTGCGTCAATTGAAATGATCATCTGGTATTTTTTCCTTCATGATATTAATGTTGTGTGTATTTCATTAATTGATATTTTTATTTTGAACCACCTTTGTATATTTGAAATAAATTTCACCTGATTATGGTGCATAATTCTTTTTTTTCCTGTTATTTCAATTTATTGTTTGACTCAACAAGTATTGTTAAATGCCCATTTTATGCAGTGGTGGGGGTTACAAAGAATCAAGCATGGCCCCTGTCCTTATGGCATTTTAGTTTGTTTAGTAAGGCAAAAATAAAAACCAGCTATAATAGACAGCTGTTTTTAATTCTGTTCTAGAGTAATGATATAAGCAACATGCACCAGAGTGAAAGAGTTAGAGTGAGCTGTTGTCTTGTGTTATATATAATTCTTTCAACATACTGTTCAATTCAGTTTGCTAGTATTTTGTTGAGGATTTTTGCATTTATATTCATAAGAGATATTGGCCTGTAATTATCTTTTCTTGTGGAATCTTTATATGGTTTTGGTATAAGTATGATTTGGCCTCTTAGAATCAATTAAGAGTATTCCTTTCTCATTCTTTTTTAAAATTGTTGGAGCAGCATTAGTGTTGTCTTCTTGGAACATTTGATAAAATTCCCATTGTAAATCCATCTGTTCCTGGGCTTTTCTTTTTCGTGAGGTTTTTGATTACTGACTCAAACTCTTTACTATTTATTGGTTTCTTGATATCTTTTATTTCTTCTTGAGTCAGTATAGATAATTTGTGTGTTTCTAGTAATTAGTCCATTTTATCTAGGCTAACTAATTTGTTGGAGTACAGTTCTCAGTACTCTCCTATAGTCCTTTTTATTTCAGCATGGTCAGTCCCTTTTCAGTTCTGATTTTCATTATTTGTCTCTTTTATTTTCATCAGTCTAGATAAATGTTTATCAATTTTATTGGTCTTTTCCAAAAACTAACTTTTGGTTTTGTTAATTCTCTCCTTCTCTGTCTTTATCTCCTCTATTTCATTTATTTCTGCTCTAATCTTTGTTATTTTCTTCCTTCTGCTCTTTTTTCCTCTTTTTCTAGTTCTTTCAGTTGAGCTTAGGTCTCAGAATTGAAATCTTTCTTTTTTTCAATTTATAAGCATTTAGTGCTATTAATTTCCCTGTCAGCACTGCCTTAACTGCAAAGCATAAATTTGGGTATCCTCTTTTCATTTTCATTCCTCAAGATATTTCCTAATTTCTTGTGTTTCTTCTGTAACCCATTGGTTGTTTAAGAGTATGTTTTTAATTTTTCACATATTTGTGAATTTTCTGTTCCCCCTCTGTTATTGATTTCTAACTTCATTCCATTTTAGTCATTGAAGACACATTGTATGATTTCAGTGTTTTTTAATTTATTGAGATCTGTTTTGTCACCTAAGATGTGGTATATATTGGAGAATAATCCTTGTACACATGAGAAGAATGTGTATTCTGTTGCTATTGGGGGTACAGTTTTCTATATATGTCTGTTAGTTCTGGTTAGGTAAGAATATCATTCAAGTCCTGTGTTTCCTTATTGGCCTTCTGTCTAGATATTCTATCCATAATTGCATGTGGAGCATTAATGTATCTTACTATTAATGTAGAACCATCAATTTCTCCCTTCACGTCTGTCAGTATCTGCTTCATATATTTTGGGGCTCTGCTGTTAGGTCAAATATATTTATAACTGTTACATCTTCTTTGTTCTCTGTAACTGTTTTTTGACTTAAAGTTTATCCCATATTAGTATAGTTACTCTAGCTCTCTTTTGCTTATTACTTGTACGATATATATTTTTCCATCCTTTCACTTTCAACCTACTTTTATTTTAATTTAAGTGAGTGTCTTGCAGACTGCCTATAGTTGGCATTTTTTTTAAGCCGTCTTGTCAATACCTGCTTTTTTGACCCAAGAGTTTACCCATTCACATTTAAAGCCACTATTGATAATGCAGAACTTTCTTCTGCCATTTTGCACCTGTAGGAAGTAAGAAGTGGAATTGCATACTGAAAAATACTATACAATATTACTAGCATTTATGATTACCCAGATGGTTACCTTTACCAGAGGTCTTTATTTTTTTATGCTGGTTTATACCACTGTAACGTATCCTTTCCTTTCAGTCTGAAGAACTCCCTCTAACATTGCTTGTAGGATATGTCTACTGATAAGGAACTTCCTCAGCTTTTGTTTACCTAAGAATATCTTAATCTCCCTCTTATTTTTTTAATGCAATTTTAGTGATATCTATTATATATTCACATACTATGTAATCATCCGAAGTGTACAATCAATGGTTCATAGTATCATCATTTGGCTGTGCATTCATCATTACAATGGACTTTTTTTGTGAAAAATAACATATATACAAAAAAGCAACAAATTTCAAAGCACACCACAACAATTAGTTGTTGAACAGATTTAAGAGTTTGGTATGGGTTACAAATCCACAATTTTAAGTTTTTACTACTAGCTACTCCAAAACACTGGAGACTAAAAAAAATATCAGTATAATGATTCAGCAATCATACTCGTTTGTTAAACCCTGTTTTCTCTGTATTACTCTACCATCTCCTTTGATCTTTCTCCCACTCTTTAGAGTTATATAGGTTATGCCCATACTAACTTTCTCATGTTGGAAACGGGCTGTTCATAATATGGGATGGGGGGATAGAACTAATTGATGTTCTGGAGAATCTGGCCCTTCTGTGTTTCAGGATTTATTTGGTCTAAGAACCCATCTGGAGGTTATAGGTATCTGGACAGTAATCCTTGTACATGAAACCTTTGTGGAATCTCATATAGAGTCCTATATGTTCTTTAAGGTTGGCAGGAATGGTTTTATTTGGGGTTTGGCAAACTATGATAGATAGCAATGTCTGGCTGAAACTTGTGTAAGAGTAGCCTCCAGAGTAGCCTCTAGACTCTATTTGAACTCTATCAGTCACTAATACCTTGTTTTGTTACACTTTTTCACCCTTTTGGTGAGTATGGCATTGTCAGCCCCATGGTGCCAGGACCAGACTTATCCTTGGGAGTCATATCCCACGTTGCCAGGGAGACTTTCATCCCTGGATGTCTTGTCCCATGTAGTTTCCCTCTCATTTTTGAAAGACAGTCTCACCGGATATAAAATTCTTGGTTGTCTTTTGTTTTCTTTCAGCCGTTGAAGTATTTAAACCCATAGTCTCTTGCCTCCATGATTTCTGATAAGAAATTGGCAGTCAGTGTCTTTGGGGTTGAAACCTGGTATATAACATTCTGCTTTTCTTGTGCAACTTTCAGAACTCTCTTATTGTCCTTTGTATTTGAAAGTGTGAGCAATATATGATGGGTTGTATTTTTTTTTCATGTTTGTCCAGTTCTGTTTTCTATGAGGTTCTTGGGTGTGGGTATTAATATCTTTTACTAAGTGTGGGTAGTTCTCAGACATTATTTCTTTGAATATTCCATCTGCCCCTTTCTTCCTTCTTCTTTTGGAATTCATATAATGGGTATATTGTATGCTTGATAGTATTCCAGAGTCTCTTAGGCTATTTTCACTTTTTAAAGTTATTTTTTTTCCTGCTTTACAGCCTGATTCATTTCAATGGTTTTGCCTTCATGTTTGCTGATTCTTTCTTCTGCCCACTCCAATCTGCCATTGAAACTCTTCTGGGTATTTTTCATTTCAGTTATTGTGGTCTTCAACTCCATTAGGTCTATTTGGTTCTTTTTTAAAAATTGTATCTTTTTATTAAGATTATTATATTGTTCATTCATTGTTTTCCTGATATCCTTTGCTTCTTGTTCTGTATTTTCCTTCGTCTCTTGAGCATATTTTTAGATCATTTTTTAAAGTCTTTGTCTGGCATGTCCATACTCTTGTCTTCTTATTTAGTGATTTATGGATATATATTCTCTTCCTTTGGATGACCATCATTTCCTATTCCTCTGGTTATCTTGTAATCTTTTGTTGTACACTGTACTTTTTAGTATTCTAAAATGTTATTTCTAGGATAATTTTAATCTGAGCTGTGTGTTTCTTGAGCTTGAGATGAGCGATTGATATGACAGAGATTTCCTTGAATGTCAGCCCACCTTTCAGGAAGGTTACCCAAGGTGAATGCTAAGTGCAGGGTTCTCCCTGTTTTTCTAGGTTCTTGTTCTGGCCTTATACAATCTAGTGGCATAGGAGTGCCCTTGCTTACAGGAGTTTGAATGTTATTTCCTAGGAGACAGACTTTCTCCCTCTCCAGGTGTTCTACGGCCAGATTTTAAACAGGTAAGCTTTTGCGCCAGCGCATCCACCTCAATTGTTTCTTATGCTGCTTTGGTTGTCTCAAGTTGCTTTTGTCCTGAGAGCAAATTCTGGGAGGTGTCTTAATTGGAGAAGAGTTTCTCAGGTCTTTCCCAGCCACAACAAGGCCAGTTACCCACATAGGGAACTTCAGCCATCTCCAAACATCTCTGGGCAGGGATGAGGGAGGATCCAAGATGGGCATTAGTTGCCTCTTCCATGGCTCCCCAAAGCTGCACTCTCTTTAGCTGCCCAGCAAATGCAGCACATTCAGCTGTCTTCTACAGCTGTGAGGACCATAGCATCTCTAAGTCTCCTCTGCTGCCATTGTCTGGGACAAGTTGGAACAATTGCCACTCCCAGAATCAGTCCCCCAGCAATCTAAACTTGCTAATCAAAAGCCACGGTCAACAATTGGGCCGTGCCCACCCTAGATCTTATGGAAGTTGATGTTTATGTCCCTTTCTGCCACCAACAATCTACACCAGGGCCCAGACCCCCTGAAGCCTGCCACAAGAGTGGGAGATGGGCACTGGTAACTGCCATGTGGCAAGAATAGTATGCTGGTATTTATCATAATTTTCCAGCTTCTTCCTCTGGCTCTTTCTTGGATGCTGTACTGTGTTGTACTGGACTCCAGAGTTTTGAAATAGTTGATTCAGACAGTTCCTGCCTGTTTAATAGTTCTAGTGGAGGGAATGATTCCTGGAGCTTCCTACTCTGCCATCTTCCCACAAACCCTAAGTATATTTTTGATTCACAAATATATAATGATTTTCTAATTTATAATTTTATACTTTACTTATAACTTAATTGTGATTAAAGTGCATAATCTGTATATCATTATTTGAATTTTGTCAAGAGTTGCTTCATACTCTACTGAAAGATCCATTTTCATAAATGCTCTATGTGCACTTTAGAAGAAATTAAATATCAGCTAATTATTGTTTCAGGGTCCTATACATATGTATTAGATCAATCTTATTAATTGAATTCAAATCTTCTGTATCTTTACTGATTTTTTTGTTTTTGTTCCTTTTGCCTATCAGTGATTGCGATTGGCTTGCTGAATTATCCAATTCTGATGGTAGATTTGTCAAGTTCTCCTTGTAATATTATCATTTTTTAAGAAACTTTTCTTACTGACAAATAACATACAGTAAATTCCATAAATCATAAATGTGCAGCTTAGTTGACTTTTTACAAATGAATGCACTTATATGTAAGCCCCATCCATATAAAAATATAGAACATTACTAGCAACCTAGCTGCTTCCCTTTACATCCTTCTAGTTATTATCCTATAAAAGTAAGCATTATTCTGATTCCATCACCCTATATTAATTTTCTCTTAAAAAAAAACTTTTTATAGATGGATTCAACCAGTTAAATGTAGTCTTTTGTGTTTGAATACTTCTTTTCAACATTACGTTAATGAGTCATCCATACTGTTGAAACAGTGATTCATTCTTTTTTATTGCTTAGGGTATTCAGTTGCATGCACATACCATATTTATCCATTCTTTGTTGATAGAAATTTTATTTCCAGCTCTGAACTATTAGACACAAAGCTGCTGTGAACATTCTTGTATATATCATTTGGTGAAAAGATGTATATATTTCCTTTGGGTGTTATATATAAGTAGAAAATGAAGTTTCAACTTTTGTAGGTCCTTTCAACAGCGTTTTAAAGTGGTGTGCTGGTTTGAAATGGTGTATGTACCGTAGAAAAGCCATGCTTTAATCCTAATCCCATTTTGTGAAGGCAGCTGTTTCTTCTAATCCCTATTCAGTATTGTATGTTTGAAACTGTAATTAGGTTATCTCCCTGGAGATGTGATTTAGTCAAGAGTGGTTGTTAAGATAGATTAGGTGGAGGTGTGTCTCCACTCATTTGGGTGGGTCTTGATTAGTTTCTGGAGTCCTATAAAAGAGGAAACATTTTGGAGAATGAAGGAAATTCTGAGAGAGCAGAACGACATAGCCAGGAGAAGCAGAGAGCCCACCAGCCGCAAAGAAGGAAAACGCCTCCCTAGGAAGCTTCATGAAAGGAAGCCAGGAGAGAAAGCTAGCAGATGATGCCATATTCGCTACATGCCTTTCTAGATGAGAGAGAAACCCTGACCCTCTTCGCCATGTGCCTTCTCACTTGAGAGAGAGACCCTGAACTTCAGCGGCCTTCTTGAACCAAGGTATCTTTCCATGGAAGATACTTTGATTGGATAGTTCTATAGACTTGCTTTAATTGGGACATTATCTCAGCCTTAGAACTGTAAACTAGCAATTTATTAAATTCCCCTTTTTAAAAGCTGTTCTGTTTCTGGTTTATTGCATTCTGGCAGCTAGCAAACTACAACAAGTGGTTTATCTATTTATACCCTTACCAGCAATGTATGATAATGTTAACTGCTCTATTTTCTTTCCCCACTTGATATTGTCAAGCGTTAAATTTTATTTTGTTTTTGTTTCTTTGCCATTCGTGTGGGTGAGTGGTAGCATATATGTGGGTGAGTGGTAGCATAAGAATTCAATTTTTTGAAATTTGTTGAGATCTCCTGTTTATGGTCCAGCATATCTTGGTATTCCATATGCGCTTAAAAGAATGTGTATTCTGCAATTGTTGGGTACACTGTTTTACATATATACATATATGACAAAGTTATTGTGATGTACAGCGTTTTGTTTGTTTGCGTCATTACTTATTGAAAGAGGTGTATTTGAATCTCTAAACCATGACTGTAGGCTATTTTATTAGATGCATATAAATTTAGAATTATTATGTATTTCTTATGAATTAAACCTTTTGTCATCATGTAGTATCCGTTTAACCAGTAAGGTGTTTTGTATTACAGACTATATGTCTGGCATTAATATAACTACCACATCTTTCTTTTGGTTAAAGTACCTGGTATATCTTTCTTTTATATGGCTTAATAATTATTCATCACTTACTTGTTTTGAAAAAATAAAAAAAATAACTAGTGAAGTTGATTTCTTAATGGATGAATATCTTAAAAAGTAGTCAATAACCCCACACACAAATCAGAAGACTCTATGGTAGTAGAAAAACAGAATATCTTTTCTTATACACCTTTTCCTGGTGAATTCATTTAAAATATTTCATTTCCATTTAGTTCTTGTCAATTGCATCTTTAGATAAGTCAAGCCTTTTGAAGTTTCTTTGTTAGTAGCTAAATGTTTTTTGTCTTATTGTGATAGATATCACATATGCATTGAATATTTATAAAACTGTATTTATAGTTTAAATAATAATAGTATATATTGAATAATTTCCAAAACATGTATGTTTAGTTTAAGTAAGGATAATAAGGCCATTGCCCAGATATTTACATTCAGATTAAGAATTACATCACCAATATCAGGAATGTTTTTTTGTGTGCTTTATCAGATTACATTCCTCCTCCAACTGTCTGCAGGTTAACTACTATCCTGATTTTTCTTGTAATTATTCCCCTTCTTTTGACTGTATTCCTGTATCCCTAAACAATATATTTTTTATTTCCCTCTTGGAATCATACTATATGTATTTTTCTGTGAATAAAAGCATATATGTTATTCTGTAATTTGTATTTTTTCATTTGTAACTGATTCCTTTATACTGATTTTTTTCTTTAGGCTGGAAAAAATGAAAAAAGAATATAGAAATTTGAGCACATGGGAAGAAAAAGCTGGCTATATAGAAAACATTCTTTCCCCACTCCTGGAACATAAAGATGCTATGGTAATTAACATAATACATTCTTCCATATATAGCTCTTAATATTCCATTTAAAAATAAGATTATGGTAATTAAAAGTGATGATCAGATATTTGTCCCTTGTGTGCATATATTCCTATTTTAAGAATGTGATATTCAATAATATTGATTAATAATTAAATGTTTTAACCTTTTAACAGCTTATTGTGATATAATTCACATCCCATATTCTCAGAATTGTGTATCCATTGCCACAATCAATTTTAGAATATTTTCATTACCTCCAAAAGAAACCCTATACCTCTTATTTGTCACCCCTCCAATCCCTCCACACCCCACTAACCCTAGCAATAACTAATCTACTTTCTGTTTTCTATAGATTTACCTAATCTGGACATGCTATATAAATGGAATCATACAATATATGGTACTTTGTGACTGGTTTCTTTCACTTAGCACAATATTTTCAAGTTCACCCATGTTATAAAATAAATATATATGTGTGTTATGTACATATATGTATACATATATATATGTATGTATATATTTATCAGTCTCATTTCTTTTTATTGCCAAATGGTATTCTTTTGTATAGATCTAGCATATTTTATTTATCTTTTCATCAATTGATGGACATTTGGGTTGTTTCTACTTTTTGACTATTTTGAATAATGCTACTATAAACATTAATGTACAAGATTTTGTGGGAATATATGTTTTCAGTTCTCTTAGGTATATACCTAACAGTGGGTCATATGGTAACTCTTATTAAGTTTTTGAGCTACTGTCAAACTTTTCTACAGCAGCTATACCATTCTTCATTCTTACAACCTCAGTAGAGCTAGTTATTATTTGACTTTTTGATTCTAGTCATCTTAATAAGTGGGAAGTAGTATCTCAAATGTTTTTATTTGCATTTATCCCATGACTAATGATATCAAGCATCTTATGTGCTTATTGACCATTTGTATATCTTCTTTGGAGAAATGACTATTCAAGTCCTTTCCCGTTTTTTAATTTCTTATCGTTTTATTGTTGAGTTGTAAGAGTTCTTTACATATTTTAGATATTAAACACTTACCAAAATATAAGGTAAGGTTTAATATTTGTTAGTACAATCTATTTTGATCTGGAAATAAAATATTCACAGAGCTCTCAGAAGATAGATAAAACAGTAACTAAGACCACAACCCTGAATGCTATGAAGAGTCATATCATATTAATGTTTTCATTTTTTCAATGTCTGTTTGACGCTAATTGGGCTGAGTTGTTACTATAGGTAAATTGACCAGTATTTACTAACGGAAAATTAGTATGTTAGGGGAAATTTTGTGGGCTCTTCATTAAAGGGTCTACAAACTTTGGGTTCTCAATAGAAGGTTAGCTTTTTATATGAGTCCAGTGATAAGACTCCACCTTAGAATTCTCCTTGGAACTTTGTAAAGATCTGTAGTTGTCATTTTGCATCTCATAGGACATAAGCTATTCCAGTACAAAAGTAAGCTCTCCTGGGGGTATTTTCTTATATACTTGAAGTTATAATATTGCAAAATTTATCTTCTACTCTTTACCTCTCAGACAGTCATCATTAAAATATGCTATCCATTCTTAGATATCCTCTCCCTGGAGCATCAATTCCCAGAGTATATATTCTTTTAAATAGTGCTGTTTGTATTGCTTTTCTCACAAACACTTCTTCTTCTTGTCATCTGTAAATATGGAAGAAAAGTGTTCTATAGTAAAGCAACTTATGAAGGCAGAGGAAGGTTTTTTAGTTGTTTAAACACTTCTCCAACATATTTTCTTTCCTTTGCTTCTAGGAAACTAATACCATTGAGGTACCTGAAATCCTAAGTAATCATCAGTTTGAAGAGAAGCCTGAAAATATTATAAAATCAGGTAAAGAAACTAATTTGATATTTTCACTTATTTATAAGGTAATGAAAATCAAAGTAGTTACATCATAAAAAGAAAATTCATAATTTTCTTTAAGTAGATTTTACTTTTTTATTAGGTAATTATTCTAGTTTGCCAAAGCTGCCAGAATGCAACACATCAGAGAGGATTGGCTTTTAATAAAAGGGGATTTATTTAGTTAAAAATATATAGTTTTTCAAAGGAAAGGCAGCTGGTTTCATCTGAGGTTCTCTCTTACACGGGAAGGCACAGGATGGTCTCTGCTGGCCTTCTCTCCAGGCTTCTGGGTTCTAACATCTTTCCCCGGGGTGATTTTTTTCTGCATCTCCAAAGACCTGGGCTGAGCTGCGAGAGCTGAGATGAGGTATGCTGAGCTGCTTGGGCTGTGCTACATTGAGCTCTCTCATTTAAGCATCTAGCCAATGAAATCAAACATCATTCATTGCAGCAGGCACGCCCCCTAGCCGACTACAGATGTAATCAGTGACAGATGAGCTTCACATGCCATTAGCGTATGTCCACAGCAACAGAACTGGGCACCTTCGCCTGGCCAAGTTGACACCTGAACCTAACTACCGCAGTAATACATATATATTTCATAATAGTTCTGTTATGTAGTATTTAGATTTGAAACATTTCCAAAGAAAAGACTTAGAGCAAGATAAGTTTTTTTTAAATGCTCCTTCACTCCTTTAAGGATAAGGAAGAAGTTAAATCTTAGCTACCATCTATGTAAAGATATTTTTCTTAAGCATTGTCTACTGTAGAGCTATCAGTCTCTTTTTTATGTAGAGGGTGTACATGAGGGAGGGAGACAGAGAGAGATAACTAAATTAGCATTAAATTTGAGAATTTAGCATAAAGTAACAGTAAAAGATTTAATTAATGGATAATATTGTTCATGAAGTTTAATTGAAAATCTGTGAAGAGATTCATTTAGAAAGCAGGTTGAATGTAGATGCGTAATACTCTATTTTTTAAATCTTGGATTCTGCAGGTGTAGAATAATTATTTTTTGTTATAAGACTTTTGCTTCAAGTTAATCATCCTTTCTCTCTTCTTCTACTTCCCTGGCTACTTCAGGCTTTGGTATATTCATTTCCTAACTTTAGAAATCATCTTTAGACTACTCTTCACTTGGATTATTTCATACTTTCCCACAGCAGTCCATTGAAAGTGGTATTATTATTGTCTGCAATTTTACAGATGAGAAAACATTAAGGATCAAACATTAAGTAACCAATCACATTTTATACACACTTGTACTATGCCTATAAAATAAGCTCTTAATCATCCTATTTTATATTTGAGGAAATTAATGCTCAGAAAAATAAGCTGTTTCAAGTCATAGTTAATTTTGTTTTCTACCAGACTTCTGCATTCCTTTGTGTCTTAATTCTTTATTGTTTCTTTCTCTCCTCTTTAGGTTTTCTTTTTCTACTCACTAAACATAAATTCCTTGTATTTCTAGAAAATTTTTACAAATATTTCCATCAGCCTCCCTTGAATAATCCTATTTCCTCTGGTGTCACTCATCTTTTTTTTTTTTTTTTTTTATTAACAGAAAGAAAAAAAAAAGAAATTAACACAACATTTAGAAATCATACCATTCTACATATGCACTCAGTAATTCTTAACATCATCACATAGATGCATGATCATCGTTTCTTAGTACATTTGCATCGGTTTAGAGGAACTAGCAACACAACAGAAAAAGATATAAAATGTTAATATAGAGAAAAGAAATAAAAGTAGTAATAATAGTAAAACAAACAAACAAACAAAAAAAAAAAAACAAAAAAAACCCTATAGCTCAGATGCAGCTTCATTCAGTGTTTTAACATGATTAATTTACAATTAGGTATTATTGTGCTGTCCATTTTTGAGTTTTTGTATCTAGTCCTGTTGCACAGTCTGTATCCCTTCAAGCTTCAATTACCCATTGTCTTACCCTGTTTCTAACTCCTGCTGGACTCTGTTACCAATGACATATTTCAAGTTTATTCTCGAATGTCCATTCACATCAGTGGGACCATACAGTATTTGTCCTTTAGTTTTTGGCTGGACTCACTCAGCATAATGTTCTCTAGGTCCATCCATGTTATTACATGTTTCATAAGTTTATCTTGATTTTTAAGGAAGTTCCCTTGTATTCCTATCTATTGAAGTGTTTTCAACAGGAAAGGATGTTGAATCTTGTCAAATGCCTTCTCTGCATCAATTGAGATGATCATGTGATTTTTCTGCTTTGATTTGTGGTGTATTATATTAATTGATTTTCTTATGTTGAACCATCCTTGCATACCTGGGATGAATCCTACTTGGTCATGATGTATAATTCTTTTAATGTGTTGTTGGGTACGATTTGCTAGAATTTTATTGAGGATTTTTGCATCTGTATTCATTAGATAGATTGGTCTGTAGTTTTCTTTTTTTGTAATATCTTTGCTTGGTTTTGGTATGAGGGTGATGTTGGCTTCATAGAATGAATTAGGTAGTTTTCCCTCCACTTTGATTATCTTGAAGAGTTTGAGGAGAGTTGGTACTAATTCTTTCTGGAATGTTTGATAGAATTCACATGTGAAGCCGTCTGGTCCTGGACTTTTCTTTTTAGGGAGCTTTTGAATGACTAATTCAATCTCTTTACTTGTGATTGGTTTGTTGAGGTCATCTATGTCTTCTTGAGTCAAAGTTGGTTGTTCATGTCTTTCCAGGAACCCGTCCATTTCATCTAAATTGTTGTATTTATTAGCGTAAAGTTGTTCATAATATCCTGTTATTAACTCCTTTATTTCTGTGAGGTCAGTAGTTATGTCTCCTCTTCCATTTCTGATCTTATTTATTTGCATCCTCTCTCTTCTTCTTTTTGTCAATCTTGCTAAGGGCCCATCAATCTTATTGATTTTCTCATAGAACCAACTTCTGGTCTTATTGTTTTTCTCTATTGTTTTCAATTTCATTTATTTCTGCTCTAATCTTTGTTATTTCTTTCCTTTTGCTTGCTTTGGGATTAGTTTGCTGTTCTTTCTCCAGTTCTTCCAAGTGAACAGTTAATTCCTGCATTTTTGCCTTTTCTTCTTTTCTGATAAAGGCATTTAGGGCAATAAATTTCCCTCTTAGCACTGCCTTTGCTGCGTCCGATAAGTTTTGATATGTTGTGTCTTCATTTTCATTCGCCTCTAGGTATTTACTAATTTCTCTAGCAATTTCTTCTTTGACCCACTTGTTGTTTAAGAGTGTGTTGTTGAGCCTCCATGTATTTGTGAATTTTCTGGCACTCCGCCTATTATTGATTTCCAACTTCATTCCTTTATGATCCGAGAAAGTGTTGTGTATGATTTCAATCTTTTTAAATTTGTTAAGACTTGCTTTGTGGCCCAGCATATGGTCTATCTTTGAGAATGATCCATGAGCACTTGAAAAAAAGGTGTATCCTGCTGTTGTGGGATGTAATGTCCTATAAATGTCTAAGTCAAGCTCATTTATAGTAATATTCAGATTCTCTATTTCTTTATTGATCCTCTGTCTAGATGTTCTGTCCATTGATGAGAGTGGTGAATTGAAGTCTCCAACTATTATGGTATATGTGTCTATTTCCCTTTTCAGTGTTTGCAGTGTATTCCTCACGTATTTTGGGGCATTCTGGTTCGGTGCGTAAATATTTATGATTGGTATGTCTTCTTGTTTAATTGTTCCTTTTATTAGTATATAGTGTCCTTCTTTGTCTCTTTTAACTGTTTTACATTTGAAGTCTAATTTGTTGGATATTAGTATAGCCACTCCTGCTCTTTTCTGGTTGTTATTTGCATGAAATATCTTTTCCCAACCTTTCACTTTCAACCTATATTTATCTTTGGGTCTAAGATGTGTTTCCTGTAGACAGCATATAGAAGGATCCTGTTTTTTAATCCATTCTGCCAGTCTATGTCTTTTGATTGGTGAATTCAGTCCATTAACATTTACAGTTATTACTGTTTGGATAATATTTTCCTCTACCATTTTGCCTTTTGTATTATATATATCATATCTGACTTTCCTTCTTTCTACACTCTTCTCCATGCCTCTCTCTTCTGTCTTTTTGTATCTGACTCTAGTGCTCCCTTTAGTATTTCTTGCAGGACTGGTCTCTTGGTCACAAATTCTCTCAGTGACTTTTTGTCTATAAATGTTTTAATTTCTCCCCATTTTTGAAGGACAATTTTGCTGGATATAGGAGTCTTGGTTGGCAGTTTTTCTCTTTTAGTAACTTAAATATATCATCCCACTGTCTTCTAGCTTCCATGGTTTCTGCTGAGAAATCTACACATAGTCTTATTGGGTTTCCCTTGTATGTGATGGATTGCTTCTCTCTCACTGCTTTCAAGATCCTCTCTTTCTCTTTGACCTCTGACATTCTAACTAGTAAGTGTCTTGGGGAATGCCTATTTGGGTCTAATCTCTTTGGGGTGCGCTGCACTTCTTGGATCTGTAATTTTAGGTCTTTCATAAGAGTTGGGAAATTTTCAGTGATAATTTCTTCCATTAGTTTTTCTCCTCCTTTTCCCTTCTCTTCTCCTTCTGGGACACCCACAACACGTATATTTGTGCGGTTCACATTGTCCTTGAGTTCCCTGATACCCTGTTCAAATTTTTCCATTCTTTTCCCTATAGTTTCTGTTTCTTTTTGGAATTCAGATGTTCCATCCTCCAAATCACTAATTCTATCTTCTGTCTCTTTAAATCTGTCATTGTAGGTATCCATTGTTTTTTCCATCTTTTCTACTTTATCCTTCACTTCTATAAGCTCTGTGATTTGTTTTTTCAGTTTTTCTATTTCTTCTTTTTGATCAGCCCATGTCTTCTTCATGTCCTCCCTCAATTTATCGATTTCGTTTTTGAAGAGGTTTTCCATTTCTGTTCGTATATTCAGCATTAGTTGTCTCAGCTCCTGTATCTCATTTGAACTATTGGTTTGTTCCTTTGACTGGGCCATATTTTCAGTTTTCTGAGCGTGATCCGTTATCTTCTGCTGGCGTCTGGGCATTTAGTCAGATTTCCCTGGGTGTTGGACCCCACAGGTTGAAAGATTTTTCTGTGAAATCTCTGGGTTCTGTTTTTCTTATCCTGCCCAGTAGGTGGCGCTCGTGGCACACGTTTGTCTACGGGTTCCACCAGTGAAAGTTGCTTTGGGTCCTTTAACTCTGGAAAATTCTCACCGTAGGGGAGGTTCGGCAGCCGAAGCATCTTGGAAGAGTGCCAGCCGGCCCAGGGTTCCGAACGCGGGGAGGGTCGCCGGCCGCCGCAGCATGGGAGAGCTTCTGGCCGAATTACCTAGTTGGCCCGGGGCGCCAAGCGTGGCGGGAGGGCACCAACTGTCGCAGCCCAGGAGAGTGCACTGTTCCCAGCCGGATCGGGGAGTCCCGTGTTTGGAAGGGACCCCCCGGTCACTGTTCTCCGCAGTCTGGGGATTTCCAACCGAACTCTCTCAGTTGGTCTGGGGGGCCTCGCGTGGTGGGGGCACCAGCCGCCGCGGCCCAAGGGGACCGCCTGTCCAATTCTGCCAGCTGGCCTGGGAAGGAGGAAGGGAGGGACTCCGGCCGCTTGCTGTCCCACCCAGGAAAGCCCGCGCCCCTCGGTGATCTCACCGGAGCTGGTTCTCCCAGACAGTCAGCCGTTCCAGGATGGGATACGCCGTCCCTTTGATCTCTGTCATGGCTCCGGGAGCTGCTCTGTATTGTCTCCACTCCCCCAGTAGCTGTTCTGGAGGAGGAAAGGTGAGGGTGGCAAGGCTGTCGAGGCTGGTGGCGGCGGAGGCGGTGAACGTGGAAGAGGGGAGAGGAGGGTGGGCGGGTCAGCTGCTGCGGGGCGTGGGCGCCGTGCGGCGGGCCGGCGGACAAAGAGGGGAGAGGAGGGCGGGGTGTCACTCATCTTTATTCTAGTATCTTTTGGGTCCTAACTCTATTACTGACCATCTAGAATTTATTTTCTTTCCTGTTAACTTTCAGCAAAATACTATTTATATTTTAGTTTCCTGCTCAGGCAAACACCATGTAGTGGGTTGGTTTAAATAATGGGATTAGCTCATGGTTTTGAGTCCAAATAGAGATGACACCAAGGTGATGCTTTCTTCCCCAAGACTGGAATTCTTGAGCTGGCTACCGACAGTCCTTGGTCCTGGGTTCCTCTGTCACATGGTTGTGCACATGGTGGCCTCTCCTGGCTTCTCCCTTTTCTTCTACATTCCACTGACCTTCAGCTTCTTTCTTCTCATGGCTTCTTCTCTGTCTGAATTTCATTCTGTTTATAAATGATTTCAGTAAGAAGATTAAGACCCATCCTGATTGATTGAGTTGGGCCGCTCTTTAACTGAATTAATCTCATCAAAATGTCCTGTTTACAATGGGTTCACCTCCACAGAAAAGTTTAAGAGCATGTTTTTCTGAGTACATGGAGCTCCAAACCACCACAGTTTGTACCTGTTTTTATGTCTTATATTGATATCTTATCACTTTATGTATGTTTCATTTTTCTTCCATGCTTGTTCATTTACCATTCCCCCATCTTTCCAAAGATTCATCAGCCTATTTTTACTAGTTTTTATCTTCGGATAGCTCCTTCAGTGTAAAGTTCTGTGTTCTTAGTAAAAAAGGTTGAAGTAGTATTTTGTCAGTATATATATATATGTGCATATATGTGTTTATTGTTTTATGTAAAAGAAAATACTTTTTATTTATTTCTTAACAGATGTCCCTTTCATAAACGAAGAAGCAGAAACTATTCCAGAGAAGGTAAGAAAACTTCTCCTAACAGTCACTATCTGATGAAAGAATGAAAAGAATTTGTAAGTGGAGAAATATTTAAAGATGGAAAACAAAAGGCACCCAACAAGTTATTCAGGTGATTCATGGCTATTTCTGGTATGTCAATATGTGTACAATTACACAATTCATGTAAGTCAAATTACAGTCCTGAAAGAGAAGCTTCAGCATAAAATAGTAACATTTAAAAATACATGGTCAATTTTATGCTATGTATGTTTTCCCACAATAAAAAAAGTAAAAAGAAATACTTATGAAGATGGGGGAAATACATAAGAAAAAAAGTATGAAGTTTACCATAATGATCTTAGAAAAGGATACCACAAACCTAACCAAATTCTTTGCTGTTTCTCACCAAATTTAATATATTGTAAACTTTTCCCATTGAATATTATGTATTTATGAAAGTAATCAGTAGAATATAGAGCTCACATAATATAATTTGCTTTTCAGCTAATTTTACATAAGCTATTCATTCCTTAAAGCAGTGAAATCCCTGTGTAAAATAAAAAAAAGAGTGAAAGGTTATTTTATACTGTTTGATAAATGGGATTTAAGATTTCCATCCTTAGCAACAGTGGTTCCCACATACCATGCCGTCTTATTGTTTTCTCCAATACTAAGGGAGAGAAAGGGAAAAGGCATATAGAGAATATTTCATAAAGCTAAATTTATTTAGCTTAACAAAGTTTCTTTTTTTAATGATACCATTTTTGTGCATTACTTTGCTATTAAGACTATTTTGTGATATTCTGGTGATCATATAATGACAATAAAATATCAGACCCTCAGATTTCCTTTTTAAATATAGATATTACTGATTTATAAAACCAGGACATATGAGAATCACTGTTTTATAATAGTGTGATCATTTTTATGGATATTTCATAGTCCATGATTTCAGACAAGTAGAGAATAGGTATAACCAGGCTTATGAATGTTTCAATTCATATTTAGTAAGGAATATAATAATATATAGATTATTTATATGATAAATATAAGTATTAAATTGATTTTAACTCCAGTTTTATTAATTTTGAACGTTTTATAGTCAATAGTGATTAATTGGTAGCTTACTTTATTGAAATATTTTCTAGTTACCGGATAATGATGCTAAGAAAGGCCTAACTCTGCCAACTCTGAACCAGTCGTACCAAGATGATTCAAATGCTATTCCTCCTATAAGTGATGAATCAAGAAAACAAATACAACCTTGGATAAACATTTTGTCCCCAGAGAACAAACCATATTCACAAGAACTCCAAACTGAAGCTGTACCAGAAATCAATGATGGAAAAGTGAAAAATGAATTGTCTTCGTTAGAAGTAAATTTGACAGATAGATATCCAAGCCCTTTTAAAACAAACTCATCTCACTCAGAGGTAAAGTTCAGAAGTATATGTATAAATCCAGGTGGAATAAGGAGGAGAAACTTAGATTCGTCTTCAATAGAAATTAGGTGCCAAAGTAACAGTGTAGGCTTAGCTAGAAAGACGACCACAAACCTAATTTCTCCAGATTCAAAATCAGAAGGTAGCTTTCAAAGTCAAGATCCAAAAAAAGACCTTGAACTAAAGTTAGACCAGAACTAAAGGTGTCTGCCCTCATCTTAGAATTATCAGACTAGGAAAAGCAAAATAATTTATTTTTTAAAGCTAAATACAAATAAATGCATAAGGCATTCAAATGTTTCCACATGGAAATGTGTCTAAGTATATTAAGCATCCATAAATAACTTATTATACTAATCAAATGAGAAGCAAAAAACTGAAGAAGAATCAGTGATCTGAGATTACTTTGTCACATGGGTTTTGTGGGAAATTCAACTGGAAGTTTTACAATGATAAAATGTAAATTAAAGGAAAAATTAAAAACCCAGGAAGTTATATCAGTGGAAAATTTTAATAAAACTGTTGTGTTATAGGAAATAGCATATGTTCTCCCTGTTAAAAGTAATTTATGGTTTTAAATAAGAATGATATGCACATTTAAGGGTACATCAGAGTAAAGCCTTTCTCAAAATGGTAATTATTCTACTTAGATCTTTAAACCTTATTTGAATCACTGTTGAGGTAGCACATGAAGCAATGTAAAAAGGTATACAAGTCAGAAAGAATCTAAGTTTTAATAAGGTTCTGCTTCCAAATACTTTGACAAGCTTGGGCATCTACATCTCCAGACCTATTTCCTTGTTTATGGTTTTATTGTTTTACTGAGTGTGCAAGTAATACATAGTCATTATAGAAAATGAAGAAAAGCATAAAAAACTAATAGTAGCTATAATTCTACTACAATAGTTAACCTTTCTGTTTCCTTTCAGGTTTTATTATGCATAATCTTTTATATATTTTTAAAAACTTGGACCAAACTATAATTTTATACTACATTTTCTAAAAACTTAACATATTATGAGCATATTGTCTGAATTTTCTTAAAAATGTATAAGGTGCTGAATATCCTTACATATGGCTATTCCACAATTTTTTAAACAGTTGCCATATTGTTAGATATTAAGTTTGAAATTAGCATCCCTTTACTTAACTATTTATTTGGGTCTGTGGTTATCTCATTTATTCAGAGAAATGGCATGTTGCCAAATTGCTTTCCAGTAAAAATAGTGCCACTTTACATTCTCACTGATGGTATTTGAGTATTAATGTTCTTTTAAGGATGGTAAAAACCTTCTCATGCTTACTAGCCATTTTGATTTCCTCTGCTATGAGTAGACAAATCATGCCCTTTATTTTTCTGTTGAGGACTTGGTGATTTTGTTTTGATTTTATAATGAGCTCTTTTTATTTTATGGATATTTTTAGGACATACTTTTCCATAGTTTGTAGTTTGCCTTTTAATTTCTTTATTATATTTAGTGCAAATTCTAAAATATTCAGTTTCCATTTGATAAGTGACTTATTTGTTGCTGTGTAACAAACCACCCTAAAACTTAGAGCCTTAAAACAACAATTTTGCTACCTCTCAAGATGCTGTGGAAGGGTTGTCCGTGCCAGGCTGGGCAGTTCTGCTCCATTTGATGTTGGCTCGAATTGTAGTAGTCATCTTGGAGTTCAATTGGACTGGAAATTTTTTTTTGCTTGGGTAGGCACCAGGAATCGAACCTGGGTCTCTGGCATGGCAGATGAGAACTCTGCCACTGAGCCACTGGGGACCACCCCTGGAATTTTGTTTTAATTAAAATATTTAATGCTTGTAAATCTGAAAAATGATTACTTTGCTGATGCGCAGCCTGTGAGAAGTGAGGCTAGTGGCTCAGCAGCCAGCACCAGGAGCAGGGGGCTGAGGCCCAGCTTCACCTCAGAAGCAGGGAAGGCCAAAGGGGCTGGACTTGGAGAAGTCTGTGGTGGGGCGGGCAGCAACCTTGAGAGGGGGCAGCCATTCCACAGATCTCACAGCTGATTCTAAAATAAGGACTCCAGTTACAATTGTGTGGTGAGGGGAAAGACAGTGTCAGCTTACTGGGGAGTATCAAAGGGAGTTTTGAAAGTTTGGGGGAGTGGCAGAGGGGTGTAAGGCCAATGTCAATGACATCACTCACACGGGGAGTGTACATGTTCCTATGTAACAGATGAGGACACTGAGGCACAGAAAGGCAGTGAGACTTGCCCAAGATCATGCAGCAAATGGCAAGCAGGGCTGGGACTTGGGTCAAGCCTCAGACAACCTGAAGCTCTGGTCCACTGAAGTTGTATTGAGCCAGCTCTCCTGGTCTGGCTGGCTTTTGTGAGGCCCAGGACAGCACAAGCCAGTCCTCTCATATCCCAAACCAATCTCACCATTCTTGGAAAGAGAAGGAGGTAGAAAGCTCCCAGAATCATCGTCCATGATGTGAACAGATAGTCTACAAAGCAGGAACAGGGTGAACTCTTATAAGACTGGGCTTAGCTGTCCAAGATTTGTATGTGTGCACATGTGGATTGGTCTGTCTGTTTCTGTCTCTCTCTCTCTCACTTTCTCTCTCTGCATGTAGTATTACGAATTCCTCCCTTTCCATGTGGTATTTTCATGTGGCCTACCTAACTGGGCAGCTGAGTTACATGGCCTCCCACAATACAACAACTGAAGCTTCAGGGCCTCTTAAGAAAAGTTTGGAACTAGCACAGAGTCATTTCCTCTGCATTCTGTTAGTTAAAGGATATCACTGTCTCAGCCCTCATTCCATATTAGGAGGAGCTACAGGTCATGAGTCTTGGGAGGTGTTGTTCATTAGGGATCATATTTGGAGATTAATTACCAGAGGTTACCTTTTTAGCCTCAAATAATTCATAGTCCTCCCCCATGCAAAATATACTCACTCCCCTTTTATGATCTTCAGAGTCACATGCTGTTACTGCATAGGCTCAGGCTTGAAGCACAGGCTTTCATCATCTAAATCAAGTCCGGGTAGATGAAGCTCCTTAGGTGTGACTCCCCTCAATCTGAATACCTGTGAAGTGAAGACACCGGTTTTCTATCCCCTACATATAATAGTGAATCAGGAACTGTAAACCTGGAATTAGGCACATTTCAAAGGTAGAGGGAAAAGGTGAGGCATATAGCTGTGGGCCATAATTTTGAAACTCTTGGCTCTGCCCTTGGATCTTGGCTTTATCTTCTGAATAATCCTTCTTTTTCCAAAATAAAGGGCTTATATATGTAGCTGAGTATCTTTGCAGCCTATGTCTATCTGTTGGACATTGGGAGTTCAAGACTTCTTTTCATTTTAAGCTGCCCCTCTTCCTTATAGTCCAAGATGCTATGATTCTCTTAGAAGTTTTGTGAGCTTCCTGAATTAAAATTCTAATCTCCTCAATGAGTCAAATGTTATACTCTTAAATATCTTCAGCATAGTCCCTTGTATAGCTTGGGCTGAGTATCAGGGTGCTATGGGCAATAGTCTTAAGAATCTTAGAAGCTGTCCTGTCTAGCAGAAAGGGTCTGAGAAGCTTCTTAGAAGCTTTTCTGTGTCAGTGAATGGGTGAGGTACCACTTAAACCTGTTGAAAGTTTTAACAACAAGTCTTGTAGCCATACTCTTGTGATCTTGACTCTGAAATTACATTTTATTGCTTATTCCTTAGATTTGATCTTTGACCTGTCTTTGTTCTTACTTTGAGAATCCTTGATCAGAAGAGGTGGGGATGAAAAAGTTTTATTTTTCACCAACAACAAATGTTTTCTTCTTTTTTTTTGAAAACAGGAGAGTTCCTTTTTTAGTTTACCTCTCTATTTATATTTTGTAATTCATAGTTCAAAGAAGCCATTTGGCACTTTCAGCATTCCATCTGATAATCTCCTTATCCAAATCCTCAAGTTCATTAGATATACTTTCTATTTTCCACGTTAGTACATGCAGTAGTATTGCTAAACTTTCTGCTACTATATAATATTTGTTGCAGTTTTCCAGCCTCCAATAAAAATTTCCTTCTTGTTCTTCCAGTTCACCAACAGGCTCCTTGAAAGTCTTCCAGGTTTTGCCTCCCATGCAGCCCCCAAACCTAGTATCTAAACAAAAATGTGTAAAGTTTTTATTATAACAGCAACCCATCTTCAGGTACCAATTTCTATTTAGTTGCATAACAAAGCACCCCCCAAACCTAGTATCTAAAACATTTTTACTCTCTTTCAAAATTTGGTGGGTTGACTGCACTTGGCTGGAATGTTCTGCTCCATCCAGTGTCAGCTAGGGCTGCAGCCATCTGGCAACTCTACTGGACTAGATTATCTCCAAGATTCGTATCTCATATGTCTGTTGTCTGGGTGGTGGGAATTGGATGGACAGCTGATCCTAACTAGGATCCTGGGATGTCTGGGCCTCTCCCTCTCTGTGTGACTTTATATGTGATCTTTACTATAGGGTATCCAGACTTCTTAAATGACAGATTAGGGCTTTAAATGGGAGTGTTTAGACCATTTATATTTAATGTAACAAACACACATGCACTGTTTTGGGCTTAAATGTCCTATAGTAGGCTGAATATTGCTCCCCAAAGAAAACAGCTCCTAATCTCTAGAACCTATAAATATTACCATTTATGGCAAAGATTTTGCAAATGTTATATATTAAGAATATCAAGATGGGGAGATTATGCTGAGCTATTTGGGTGAACCCTAAATGCCATCACAATTTTCCTTATAAGAGTGAGGCAGACTTAACAACAAAATAACAAACAACCCAATTATACATTTTTCTGAAGAACAAACACAGATGGCTAAAAATCACATGTAGAGATGTCCATTTTCATTAACTATAAGGGAAATTTAGATCAAGACTATGAGATATCACCTCATATCTATAAGAATGGCTGTTATTAAACGAACAGGAAATTATAAATGTTGGAGAGGATGTGGAGAAATTGGAACACATTCACTGCTGGTGGAAATGTATAATGGTACAGTTTGATGGTTCCTTAGAAGACTAAATATGAGTTGCCCTACAACCCGGCAGTACCAGTCCTCGGTATATATCCAGAAGAACTGAAAGCAGTGACACAAACAGACATTTGCACACTGATGTTCATAGCAGCATTATTTGCAATTGTCAAAGATGTAAACTTTCCAAGTGCCCATCAATAGAAGAGTGGATAAACAAATTGTGCTATATATGTATGGAATATTATGCAGCAGTAAGACAAAATGAGGTCCAGAGACTTATGACAACGTGGATGAACATTGGGGACATAATGCTGAGGAAAATAAGCTAGACACAAAGGATAGATACTGTAGGATTTTACTGTTATGACCTTGGTAAAGGTTAACTCAGAGGCTTATAATATAGAATATAGGGAACCTAGGGATACACAGAAGCTGGAGATGGGTGAATGGTTAGGTAATGAGGTTGAACTTCAATGTAAGGTAATGGATATTACCTTATAATAAGGCAGAGAAGGCAGTTCATTGGTGGGTTTATAAGTAATATTACCATACTGAAGGGGAACGTTATTAAAAGGAGTTCTATAGAGCCAAGTATCCCACCAATTAACCTTACACATATAAATAAGTTCTTTCATGAGGCACGTCAAAGACATGAGTCTTGTACAAAGAGTCAATAACAGAGGGGTATAGGTGGAAAGTTATTGTATGCTATATGTGTATTTACCAGGAAGATATCAACTGTACCACAGCAATACCAGGGGTAAATAATTGGAGAGAGGGGGAGACAAGAGTTAGGGAAGGTTTGGATTTTCTGTTTGGTCAGGGTGCGTTTACTGGTTATTTCTAACATTGAGAGTGTTGATGATTGTACAACTAAATGAGGATATTGTGAGATATGGATTGTTACTTTGGACATTGGCCATGATGCCCAGTGGATGGAGGGGGCTGAAGGATACATTGAGAAGTAGAATGGCGATCTATGCTTATACATATGGTGGAATATTGTGTGGCTACAGAAAGGACTGAAATCATAATCTGCCAGAAGTTGAAGATTTTAAGTATTTCTGTAGTCCCACAGGATGAAAGTACTTGCTGACTGGGAGAGATCAAGCTACCAACCCACACCAATAGTCAGGAATTTGAGGCACTGGGATGTACCCATCAATCATGTCTTGGTGTCTTGATAAGAACTTTATATTGTCTGTCATCTGGCTTCAACTATTGCCTGTACACTGATAAATCACCTATAAGATGGCACAGTTCTCTCATTTGAGTTCTACATCCTCCTATCCAGTAGTCTCTTAGACTACCCAACCAGGTAACAATACAGTCAAGGCTGCAGTTCTCCGTGTGTGCTGGAAGCCGCCAACTCCAAGGACAGGATGTGAGCACTGTCCACTTGTCTGAGACCCCACCTGTGGGCATAATGTGTCTGGTGATTCCCAGGTTCCCCTGTGAAAAGAACTCAAGCTGGGGAACTTGAGGTTATACTCCCCTAGCCAGCAGCCAGCCCAGCAATGCTCTGCTTTTCACTGGACAGCAAGACCTAGGTTTGTTTTAGTCTTCTGATTTGACAGTTGGTTAATCCATATTTCTCAGCAAAAACAGGGCCTGTTTCCCATGCAGGAGGTGTAGACAAGTTTCAGTGGGCCTGGGATAAGGTCTGGAGAGGCTCTGAAAAGCCCTGCAATTCCCCTGCATTTTGCAGTCTGTCCAGCAGATGGCACTGTTTGGTGACTTAACCATCCTCAGAACCTGTTTACATTCTGGAACCCAGGCTGTGTCTGACTAGGCAGGGCTGAAACTGCAGGGTCCCTGTGCACTCACTTTGCCATCCAAAATCTGGCTTAATGTGGGGCTGTGGCCCCACTTTTCTTGTGGTAGAGGACACCCCCCAGGCAAGGATGGGGCCATCAACTGCTATTTCCCTCAAGGGTAGGGATGGCTCCAAGACCCACATTCTCTGTCCCCATTTTCTCTTCATTGCTCATTGGCCTGGATCTTGAAATATCCTCCCCTGTACCCCAGGTCCCCAAAGAGTTGATTTGGATACTTGTTGCCTGGCTATTCGCTGCTTTTAGAGAAGACTTTGTTGTTCCCTCCCTGCTCCTCCATTTTGGAAATTCCTCCTTGCTACACTTTTGTATTCCACTCTCCCCCACAGCTTATGTTCTGCCATGGGACTTTGTGGGCTTGGGTCCCTTTGTCTGGATATAGGTAGGGATCTGTCTCACTGCTGTGAGAACTTTACAGCCTGTGTCCCCAGTGGGAGTTGGGAGAGACTCCTGCTGCTTCTGTACACTTCCCAGGTTGTGTAAGACCAACTGAGGGTAAGGGGAGGGGACTGGCCAGTCTGGGAAGGATATTTTCTACTTGATATTTTTGACTTTCTTTGGTTCAATATTTGTAAGATCCTTCTCCAGTCAATGCTTTCCTTCAGAGTTCTGAACAAATGAGAATTGTCCCCCCCTTTTTTTTTTTGAGTCTCTGGGGAGAGATTTTCGGTAGCTGTTTATATTGCCATGTTGATGATATTGATATCACCCAGGTATGTTCTTTTTACTTTCATGATAAAATCATTTGATACATGAAAGTTTTTAATTTTAATAAGGTCCCATTTCTTTATTTTTTTCTATTTTTTGCTTGTGCTTTGGATAAAAAGTCTAAGACATTATTGCCTACCACAAGATCTGTAAGATGATTCCTTATGTTTTATGCTGGAAGTCTTATAGTTCTGGTTATTGTGTTTAGGTCTTTGAGCCATTTTGAGTTGAGTTTTGTATATGTTGTGAGGCATGGGGCCATGTTCGTTCTTTTGCAAATAGAGATCCAGTTTTCCCAGCATCATTTGTTGCGGAGATTATTCTTTCCCAATTGAGTTGACTTGTCAAAAATCTGTTGGTTATAGATATGAAGGTTGATGTCTGAATTCTCAATTCTATTCCATTGTTATATGTGTCTTTCCTTGTGCCAACCCCATGCTGTTTTCTAAATGTTGTTTTTATTGTGAAAAATAACATATACCGAAATTTCCTTGTACATTTTAACAAGTAGTTATACAACAGATTTTAAAGTTTGGTATAGGTTACAGTTCCACAATTTTTCATTCTTTCTTCTAGCTGCTCCAAGACACTGGAGACCAAAAGGAATTTCAATATATTGATTCAGCAGTCATACTCATTTGTTAAATATTCATTTGTTAAATCCTATCTTCTCTATTATGCTCTTCCTTCTCTATTTTTTCTTTTTTGTGAAAAATAGCACATATACAAAAAAAAAAAGCAATACATTTCAAAATACACTGCAACAATTAGTTGTAGAATAGATTCCAGAATTTGATTGGGTTACAATTCCACAATTTTAGGTTTTTATTTCTAGCTGCTGTAAGGTACTGGAGACCAAAAGAAATATCAATATACTGATTCAGTGCTCATACTCATTTGTTAAACCCGATCTTCTCTGCATAATTCTACCTTCATCCATGCTTTTTTTTTTTTTTTTTTTTTTAGTTAACATGGTTAGGCACCAGGAATTGAACCCGGGTCTCCGGCATGGCAGGAGAGAACTCTGCCATTGAGCCACCTGGCCCACCCCCATGACATGTTGATTACTGTGTTTTGCAATATATTTTAAGAATGGGAAGTTTTGAGTCCTCCAACGTAGCTCTTTTTTGTCAGGATGGCTATGGCTATACAGGGTTCCTTACTTTTCCATACAAATTTAATGATTGGCTTTCCCATTTCTGCAAAGAAGACTGTTGGAATTTTTATTTGGATTACATTGAATCGTGAATCACCTTGGGTAGAAATGGATATCTTAATATTTAATCTTCCAGTTCATAAGCACAGAATGCCCTTCTCTTTTTTTAGGTCTTATTTGATTACTTTTAGCAATGTCTTGTAGTTTTCTGTGTACAAATCCTTTACATTGTTCGTTAAATTTCTTCCTAGATATTTCATGCTTTTAGTTGTTCTTGTAAATGGAATATTTCTCTTCATTTCCTCTTCAGATTGTTTTTTACTAGTGTACAAAACCACAACTAATTTTTGCTTAATGATCCTGTGTTTCGTTGAATTCATGTACTAGCTCTAGTAGCTTGTTGTGGACTTTTAATGATTTTGTATATAAAAGATCATTTCTTCTGCAAATTGCGAAAGTTTCGGATCTCCCTTTCCAATTTGAATGACACTGTTGAATAACACTGGTGATGGTGGGCATCATTATCTTGTTCCTGATCTTAGAGGGAAAACTTTCAGTCTTTCACCACTGCATATGATGGTAACTGTGGGATTTTCATCTATGTCCTTTATCATATTGAGGAAGTTTCCTTCTCTTTCTAGTTTTCTGAGTGTTTTTATCAAGCAAGGTTCAGAATTTTGTCAAACACCTTTTGTGTGCCAATTGTGAGGATCATATGTTTTTTTTTCTTCATTCAGTTAATTTAGTATATTACATTAATTGATTTTGTTATATTGAAGCACCATTGCATACTTGGGGAAAAATCACACTTATTTGTATGTATACTTCTTTTATTGTGCTATTGTGCTAATATTTTGTTTAGAATTTTTGCATATATATTCATCAGGGATATTGGCCTGTAATTTTCTTTTCTTGTGGTATCTTTATCTTTGGTATTAGGGTAATTTTGGCCTCACAGAATGAGTTGGGGAGTGTTCCTCCTCTTCAGTTTTTTTGAAGTATTTGAGTAGGATTGGTGTTAATTCATCTTGGAATGTTTCTAAAATTAACCTGTGGATTCACCATCTGGTCCTGGGTTTTTCTTTGTTTGGTGGTTTTTGAATACTGATTCAATCTTTTTACTTATTAGTCCGTTGAGATCTTCTATTTCTTTTTGGGTCCATTTAGGTAGTTTGTTTCTCAGATTTGACCATTTCATCTAGATTATCTAATGTGTTGGCATACTTTTGCTTATAGTCCTTCTGTTTCTGTGGGGTTAGTAGTCATTGTGCTGGTTTGAATCTGTGGTGTACCCTAGAAAAACCATGTCTTTTAATCCTCATTCAATATTGCTGGGTGGGAGCTTTTTGATTATCAATGGAGATGTGACTCACCCAATTGTGGGTAGTAACTTTTTTTTTTTTTTTTTTTTTTAAAGAGAGAGGGAGGAAGGGAAGGAAAGACAGAGAGAAGGAAGGAAGGATGGAAGGAAGGAAGGGAGGAAGAAAGGGAAACATCTTTAAACATTTTCTTGTTTTATTGTATTTTGTTTGTTTGTTTGTTTTTTACATGGGCTGGGGCCGGGAATCGAACCGAGGTGTTCCGGCATGGCAGGCAAGCACTTTGCCCGCTGAGCCACCGCGGCCCGCCCCCTGTGGGTAGTAACTTTTGATTAGATGGTTTCCATGGAGGTGTGTCTCCACCCATTCAAGGTGCAGTTGCTTACTGAAGCCCTTTAAGAGGGAACCATTTGTACAGAGCCATGACAAAGCAGAGAGCCATGAGAACCATGAGAGCCCACGCAGTCAGAGACCTTTGGGGATGAAGAAGGAGTATGTTCCCAGGAGAGCTTCATGAAACAAGAAGCCTGGACAGGGAACTAACAGATGTTGCCATGTTCACCATGTGCCTTTCCAGTTGAGAGAAATCCTGAATGTTATCGTTATTCTTGAACCAAGGTATCTTTTCCTGGATGCCTTATACTGGACATTTCTATAGCCTTGCTTTAATTTGGACATTTTCAGTCTTAGAACTGAAAACTAGCAACTTAACAAATTCCTTTTTTTAAAAGCCATTCCATTTCTGGTATATGGCATTCCATTAGCTAGCAAACTAGAACAGTCATGATCCCACTTTAAAATTTTATTTCAATTATTTGTGTCCTCTATCCTTTATTCTTCAATGTCTGACTAAAGGTTTGTTGACTTCATTGATTTTTCAGAGAATCAAGTTTTGATTTTATTGATCCACTCTTATTTTTTTATTCTTCTACTTCATTTCTCTCTGCTCTAATCTTTGTTATTTTTCCCTTATGGACCCTCTAGTTGTGAGGTTAGATCTCTGATTTGAGAGCTTTCCTCTCTTTAAAGTAAGATTTTAGAGCTATAAATTTCCCTCTTACACTGCCTTTTCTGTACCTCATAAGTTTTGGTATGTTGTGTTTTTATTTTCATTCACCTTCAGATATTTCCTAATTTCCCTTGTGATTTCTTCTTTGACCCACTGGTATTTTAAGAGTACCTTGTTTAATGTCCATATATTTGTGAATTTTCCATTTATCCCTCTGTTATTCATTTCTAACTTCATCCCATTGTGGTCAGAAAAGATGCATCATATGATTTCAATATTATTAAATTTATTGAAATTTGCTTTGTGATCTAACATATGGTCTATCCTTGAAAATGGTCCATGTGCACTAAAAGAAGGATGTATATTCTGCTGCTATTGGGTGAATTGTTCTATGTATGTCTGTTAGATCTAGTTGGTTTATTATGTCATTTGGGTTTTCTATTTTCTTATTGACCTTCTGACTTCTATTCTACCCATTATTGAAAATGGTACACTAGAGTCACCTACAAATAAGTTAGGACTGTCTATTTCTCCCTTATATACCATCATTATTTGCTTCATATATTTTGAGGCTTTTCCATTGGGTGTGTATATACTTATAATTGTTATGTCTTCTTGTTGAACTGCTGTCTTTAGCAGTATATAGTGACCTTCTTTGTCCCTCATAACAGTTTTTAACTTAAAGTCTATTTTATCTGACATTATATAGCTATCCATGCTCTCTTTTGATTAATATTTGTATACTATATTTTTCCCCATTCTTTTACTTTCAACCTATTTGTGTTTTTGAATTTAAGGTGAGTCTCTTGTAGACAGCATATAGTTGGGTCATGCTTTTTCAGCCTTTCTACCATCCTCTGCCATTTGGAAAGTTCAGTTCATTTACATGTAGTCACTACTGATAAATAATGCTTAACTTTCCTCTGCCATTTTGCTATTTTGTCTTTGTAAGCCTTATACCTTTTCTGACCCTGAATTCTTTTTTTAATGCCTGCTTTTATATTTATTTGATTTTTTGTATTGTACCATTTTGAGCCCCTTTTCACTACCTTCTAAACCTAAGTTCACTTATTTTCTGTGTAGTTACCATGGGATTAAAATTTTACATCATACATCTATGACAATCATAACTGGGTTGATGCCACCTTAATTTCAATGGCAAGCAAACTTTTTTTGGTACTTGTTTTAAATTATATCTTACACTATGTAAAAAAACATAGATTTATCATCACTTTTTATGTATTTGCATATAGAACCTGTAAAACATTAAGAAGTAGAGTTACATACCAAAAAATATATAATGCAATACTACTGGTATTTTTAATTACCCATATGGTTTCTCTGGTAGTTCGGAGATATGTACCCACAGAAAAACACATTCTTAAACTTAATCCATTCTTGTAGATGTGAACCCATTATAAGTAGGATCTTTTAATTCAGTTAAAGTGTGGCCCAGCTCAGTCAGGATGGGTCTTAATCATATTAGTGGAGTTCTTTATACACAGAATGAAATTTAGATGGAAAAAAAACCACAGAGGGAGTAGCCAGAAGCTGAAAGTCAGTGGAACCGGAAAAGCCACCCTGTACATTGCCATGTGACAGAGGAACCCATGATCAAGGATCAGTGGCAGCCAGTCCCAGAATGCCAGTTTAGGGAAGAAAGCATTGCCTTCAAGAGGGCTTGATTTGGACTTCTTGTAGCCTCAAAATTGTGAGCTAACAAATTCCCATTGTTTAAGCCAATCCATTGCATGGTATTTGCTTTGGCAGCTAGAAAACTAAAAACAGTTCCTTTTATTGGAGGTTTTTATTTCTTTATGCTGCTTTAGACCACTGTCTAGTAGCTTTTCAATATGAAGAACTTCATTTAGCATTACTTGTAGTCACAATGAACTCCCTCAGCTTTTGTTTCTCTTTAAATGTCTTAATATCTCCTTAATTTTTGAAAGAAAGTCTCACCACTCATAAAATTCTTAGTTGGCAAATATTTTCTTTCCGCACTTTAAAGATTTTGTCCCACTGCCTTCTAGCCTCTATGGGTTCTGATGAAAAAAATAAAGGCATTTACTTTTTTAGGGATTCCCTTGTACATAACTCATTGATTTTCTCTTCCATCTTCAGAACTTTCTTTGTGGTATTGAATAGTTTGATTACTATGTATCTGGACGTAGTTCCATTTGAATGTATCTTGCTTGGGGTTTGTGCTTCTTGAGGGTACATATCCATGTTTTTCATTACATTTGGGAAGTTTTCCACCATTGTTTCTTAAATATTCCTTCTGCCCCTTTCTCTTTTTCTTCTCCTTCTGGGGTTCACATAATGTGTATATTGGTACTTTTGATGGTGCCCTGCATGTCTCTTAGGCTCAGTTCTCTTATTTATTTATTTTTTTAACTTTTTTATTATATAGTATAACATATATACAAAGCAAATAAATAAAAAAGCAACAGTTTTCAAAGCACTTTTCAACAAGTAATTACAGGGAGACCCTAGAGTTTGTCATGGGCTACCATATGATCCTCGCGGACTTTTCCTTCTATCTGCTCCAGAATAGAGGAGGCTAGAAGGTGTAAATATTTTTTATCACCATAATAGACTTTATTTTCTTTCTTTTTTGTGAAAAAATAACATATATATACAAAAAAGCAATAAATTTCAATGTATCATACCACAATTAGTTGTAGACCATATTTCAGAGTTTGACATGGGTTACAATTCCACAATTTTAGGTTTTTACTACTAGTTGCTCTAAGATGTTAGAGACTAAAAGAGATATCAATGTAATGGTTCTGCAGTCATATTCATTTGTTAATTCCTATCTTCTCTGTATAACTCCACCATCACCTTTGATCTTTCTATCCTTCTCTTTAGGGGTGTTTGGACTATGGCCATTCTAACTTTTTCATGTTGGAAGGGTCTGTCACTAATATGGGGTAGGGAGATGGAACTACCTAATGTTCTGGAGAGGCTGGGTCCTCTACCTTTCAGGTCTCCTCTGGTCCAGGGACCCACCTGGAGGTTGTAGGTTTCTGGAAAATTAAACTAGAATATTGGAACCCTTGTGGAATATTATATATTGACCTAGGTGTTCTTTAGGATTGTCGCAATGGTCCTGGTTTGGAAGATTATGATAGGTAGCAATGTCTAACTGAAGCTTGCCTAAGAGCAACCTCAGAGTAGCCTCTCAACTCTACTTAAACTCTCTGCAACCGGTGCTTTATTGGTTACACTTCTTTTCCCCCTTTTGGTCAGGATGGGATTGTTGATACCATGGTGCCAGGGCTGGATTCATCCCTGGGAGTCATCTCCCATGTCGCCAGGGAGACCTTCACCCCTGGATATCATGTCCCATGTAGGGGGGATGACAATGATTTCACTTGCAGAGTTGAGCTTCAGAGAGAGAGAGGCCACATTTGAGCAAGAAAAGCAGTCCTCCAGAAGTAACTCTTAGGCATACCTATAGGTAGGCTAAGCTTCTCCACTACCTCCATAATCTTCATAAGGGTAAGCCTCAAGATCAAAGGCATGGCCTATTGATTTGCGTGTCCCTATAGTCTGGCACTGTATCAAGGGATTTCCTGTTGTTAAAGTTTAATAGTTCCATATTTTTTCTGCCATCTCTCAAGGGGCTTTGCCAATACTTTTTGATTATCTACTTAATATACTCTAGGATGTATCCAGGCATTACATTAAGCCATACAGGATTAAAGGACCTCTTTCTTATAATGGGCTCCCCGTGTTTCAGTTGTTCAAATAAGCTATACAGATAGGTTGAGTTCAATTATGTGCTACAGAAAATTTCAGTTCCAGACCAGATAAGCCTTTCTTCCTTTGGTCTCAAAGAGTATGTGTGGCTCTAAAACATAGACATTGTCTTCCTTACCCTTGTGTTCTGAATTATTTTAACCCCAACCTGATTGTCTTTGTTCTTATCTCTAAATATCAGGATATATATATAAAACAGCCTCTCAAAATCCAGAAATAATAATTACCTCTCCAGACTAAATGTGTCTGCTATAAAAGCTTACAATCTAGGTCCCTGTTTTCTTGTAAGCATTTTCTAAAGGAGACCATACCACTGTTCTTCTTTTGTTTCTGGCTTATTTTGCCTCATCATATGTCCCAGACGTTCATTTACGTCGTTGCTTGCCTCAAGACTTTGTTCCTTTTTTGTAACAGCACAACATTTGTTCATAAATATACACCATTGTTCACCAATATACTTCTCAGTCGCACATCCTTCAGCCACATGCATTCATCAGGGATCATTTATAGTGTCCAAAGTCCGGAGACCATCAATACTCTCAATTTTAGATAATTTCATTGTTCCCAAGAGAAGGAAAACCAATAAACTTACCCTTGCCAAGTAAGAAATCTAAACCTCCTTTTAGCTTTTGTCCCTCTCCGCATTATTTACCTCTGCTGTTGCTGTGGAAATGCTGATGTTTTCCTTTTTAAACATAGCCCATAGCATGGAATAACAGTTTTGTTCCTGTAGCCTGAACTTAAGCACTCTTTGTACATGAATCATACCTTTGAAGCAGTTCTTGCAAGAACTAATTTATATTTCCAGTGTTAATCAGTGGGACATGTAGTATATGTCCTGTACAATGCCTTTCAATCTTGTTCATCTTCAATATGGTAATATTACGTATAGACCCCCTAGAGAACCACCTTCATTTCACTTCTATCTATTCCTTTACATTAGAGTTCAACCTCATTAGCTAACTGTTTACCCATCTCTAGCACCTGTGTGTCACTAATCCCCTATATTCTGTATTATAAGCCTCTGATTTTCCCTTTACTATGGTCATAAAAGTGAATCACACACTATCTATCTTTTTTGTGTGTCTGGCTTATTTCACTCAGCATTATGTCCTCAAGGCTTATCCATTTTGTCATGTGCTTCAGGATGTCATTTCATCTTACTGCTGCATAATATTCCATCATATTTATATACTACATTTTGTTAATTCACTCTTCTGTTGATCGGCATTTGGTTTGTGTCCATCTTTTGGCAATTGTGAATAATGCTGCTATGAACATTAGTGTGCAAATCTCTGTTTGTGTCATTGCTTTCAACTCTTCTAGGTATATACCAAGGAGTGCTATTGCGGGGTCATAGGGTAACTTGGTATTTAGTTTCCTAAAGAACTGCCAAACAGTCTTCCATAGTGGATACAGCATTATACATTCCTACCAGCAGTGCATAAGTGTCCCAATATCTCCACATCCTTTTCAACATTTATAGTTCCCTGTTTGTTTAATAGCAGCCATTCTTAAAGGTGTGAGGTGGTATCTCAGTGTAGTCTTGATCTGCATTTCCCTTATAGCCAATGAAAGTGAGCATCTCTCCATGTGCTTTTGAGCCATCTGTATTTGCTCTTCAGAAAAATGCTTATTCATATTTTTAGCACAGTGTATAATCAGTTTTTTTCTTTTGTTCTTGAGTTGTACGATGTCTTTTTGTATACAGGATATCAAACCTTTGTCTGATATGTGATTTCCAAATATTTTCTCCATTGAGTTGACTGCCACTTCACCTTTTTGAAAAAGTCTTTTGAGGTGCAGAAGCATTTGATTTTGAAGAGTTCCCATTTATCTATTTTTTTCTTTTGTTGCTTGTGCTTTGGGTGTAAAGTTTAGGAAGCTACCTCCTATTACTAGGTCTTGAAGATGTTTCCCTACATTTTATTCTAGAAGCTTTATGGTGCTAGTTCTTATATTTAGGTGCTTGATCAACTTTGAGTTAACTTTTGTGTAGGATGTAAGATAGGGATCCTCTTTTATTCTTTTGTTTATTGATATCCAGTTCTTCCATGTACATTTATTGCAAAGACTATTTTGTCCCAGTTCAGAGGATTTGGGGGCTTTGTCAAAAATCAGTTGACCATGGATTTGGTGGTCTATTTCTGCACTCTCAATTCGGTTGCATTGGTCAATGCTTCTATCTTTGTGCCAGTACCATGCTGTTTTGACCACAGTGGCTTTATAATAGGTTTTAAAGTCAGGGAGTGTTAATCTTCCCACTTTGTTCTTCTTTTTCAGGATGTTTTTAGCTATTTGGGGTCTCTTTCCCTTCCAGATGAATTTGGTAACCAGCTTTTCAAAGTAGGTTGTTGGAAATTTGATTGGTACTGTGTTGAATCTGTAGATCAATTTGGGGAGAATTGGCATCTTAACTATATTTAGCCTTTCTATCCATGAGCAGGGAATGTCTTTCCACCTGTTAGGTCTTCTTTGATTTCTTTTAACAATATTGTGTAGTTTTCTGGGTACAAGTCTTTATGTCCCTAGTTAAGTTCATTCCTAAGTACTTGATTCTTTTAGTTGTTATTTTGAATGGAATTTTTTCCTTAACTGACCTCAGTTAGGTCATTGCTTGTGTATAGAAATTTTACTGATATCTGCACATTAATTTTATATCTTGCCACCCTGCTGACTTTGTTAATTAGCTCAAATAACTTTGCTGTAGATTTCTCAGGATCTTCCAAGTATAGTATCATGTCATCTGCAAATAGTGAGAATTTTACTTCATCCTTTCCAGTTTGGATGCCTTTTATTTCTTTGTCCTGCCTGATTGCTCTAGCTAGAACTTCCAGCACAATGTTGAATAATAGTGGTGACAGTGGGCATCCTTGTCTCATTCTTGATCTTAGAGGGAAAGCTTTCAGTTTCTCTCCATTGAGTGCAATGCTGGCTATTGATTTTTCATTTATTTCCTTTATCATATTGAGGTAGTTACCTTTGATTCCTATCTTTTGTGGTATTTTTAGCAGAAAAGGATGTTGAATTTTGTTGAATGCTTTTTCAGCATCAATCAAGATGATCATGTGATTTTTCCCATTCGATTGTTAATGTGCTGTATTACATTAATTTTCTTGTGTTGAACCATCCTTGTATTCTGGTATAAAGCCCCTTGGTCGTGGTATATAATTCTTTTAACGTGTTGTTGGATTCCATTTGCTAATATTTTATTGAGAATTTTTGCATCTATGTTCATTAGGGAGATTGGCCTGTAGTTTTCCTTTCTTATAGCATCTTTGTCCAGTTTTGGTATTAAAATGATTTTAGCTTCATAAAATGAGTTAGGTAGAGTTTCTTTTTCCTCAATTTTTTGGAAAAGTTTGAGTAGGATTGGTGTTAGTTCCTTTTGGAATGTTTGATAAAATTCCCCTGTGATAAAATTCCCCATCAGGCCCTGGGCTTTTCTTTGTAGAAAGATTTTTTTTTTCTCTTTTTTTTTTAATTTTTTTTTATTAATTAAAAAAAGAATTAACAAAACAATTAGAAATCATTCCAATCTACATGTACAATCAGTAATTCTTAATAACATCACATAGTTGCATGTTCATCATTTCTTAGTACATTTGCATCGATTTAGAAAAAGAAATAAAAAGACAACAGAGTAAGAATTAAAACAATAATAGAAAGAAAAAAAAAACAAAAAAAACAAAAACAAAAAACCTATACCTCACATGCAGCTTCATTCAGTGTTTTAACATAATTGCATTACAATTGGGTAGTATTGTGCTGTCCATTTCTGAGTTTTTATATCCAGTCCCGTTGTACAGTCTGTATCCCTTCAGCTCCAATTATCCCTTCTCTTTTTTTTTTTTTTAATTAACGGAAAAAAAAGAAATTAACTGTAGAAAGATTTTTGATGACTGATTGAATCTCTCTACTTGGGGTTGGTTTGTTGAGATCTTCTATTTCTTCATGAGTCAGTGTAGCTTGTTTGTATGTTTCCAAGAATTTGTCCATTTCATCTAAGTTGTCTAGTTTGTTGGCATTGGTTGTTCATAATATCTTCTTATGATTTCTTTTATTTCTTCATGGTCTGTGTTTATGCGCCCCTTCTCATTTCTGATTTTGTTTATTTGCATCCTCTCTCTTCTTATTTTCTTTGTCAGTCTTGCTAGTAGCCCATCAATTTTATTCATTTTTCTCAAAGAACCAACTTTTGGCTCTATTTATTCTTTCTATTGTTCTTTTTTTCTCTCACTCATTTAACTCTGCTTTACTCTTTGTTATTTCTCTTCTTCTATTTGCTTTGAGATTAGTTTGCTGTTCTTTCTCAAGTTCCTCCAGGTGAGAAGTTAAGTCCTCAATTTTTGCTCTTTCTTGCTTTTTAATGTAGGCGTTTAGGGCAATAAATTTCCCTCTCAGCACAGCCTTTGCTGCATACCATAAGTTCTGATAAGTTGTATTCTTATTTTTGTTTGTCTCCAGATAGCTACTGATTTCTCTAGCAATTTCCTCTTTGACCCACTGGTTGTTTAAGAGTGTGTTATTTCCATATTTGTGAATGTTCTTGTTCTTTGGTGGTTATTGAGATCCAGCTTCTTTCCATTGTGATCAGATAAAGTGTTTTGAATAATTTCAAGTTTTTAAATTTATAAAGACCTGTTTGTAACACAGAATATGATCTATCCTGCAGAATGTTCCATGAGCAGTAGAAAAGAATGTATATCCTTGTGCTTTGGGGTGCAATGACCTGCATATATCTGTTAGGTCTAATTCATTTATCACGTTCTTTAACTTCTTTATTTCCTCATTGATCTTTTGTCTGGTTGTTCTATCTATAGAGGAGAATGGTGTATTGAAGTCTCCTACTATTGTTGAAACATCTATCACTTCCTTTAGTTTTGCCAATGTCAGTCTCATGTACTTTGGAGTTCCTTGATTGGGAGCATATGCATTTATGATTGTTATATCTTCTTGGTGAGTTGCCAATTTGATTAATATATTGTGTCTTTCTTTTTCTTTTATGGTGTCTTTACATTTAAAGTCTATTTTATGTGATATTAGTATAGGTACTCCTGCTTTCTTTTGGTTACAATTTGTGTGGAAGATCTTTTTCCATCCTTTCACTTTCAATCTATTTGTATCCTTGTGTCTAAAATGAGTCTCTTGTAAGCATCATATAGCTGGATTATATTTGTTAATCCATTCTGCCAATCTGTACCTTTTAATTGGTAAGTTTAGTCCATTCAATTCAAAGTTATTAGTGAAAAGGTGTTTCTTGAATCCATCTTATCTTTTTTATTATATTTGTCAGATCTATATATTCTTTTCCCTTTTCCTCTTTTTATCCTTTAAGTTGTGCTTTGGTACTCTTCACTTCTATGCCCTCCTCTGGATCTCCCTTTCCTGTCTTTTTTTTTTTCAACTGGCAGAACTCCCTTTATTATTTCTTGTAGGGCCAGTCTCTTGTTAACAGTTTCTTTAAGGATTTGTTTGTCTGTGAAAATTCTAATCTCTCCCTCAGTTTTGAAGGACAATTTGGCTGGATACAGAATTCTTGGCTGGAAATCTTTCTCTTTCAGGATCTTAAATATATCATACCACTGCTTTCTCCCCTCCATGGTGCCAGTTGAGTAGTCTGAACTCAGTCATATGTGACTTCCCTTTATGTAGTAGATTGTTTTCTTCTTGCTGCTTTCAGAATTTTCTGTTTCTCTTCAACATTTTACAAACTGACTAGTATGTGTCTTAGGGAAGGCTTGTTTGGATTTATTGTGTTTTGAATTTGTTGGGCTTCTTTGACTTGTATATTTATGTCCTTTATAAGGGTTGGGGGATTTTCCCCCATTATGTCCTCAACTACTCTTCCTAGCCCTTTACTCTTCTCTTCTCCTTCTGGGACACCAATGATTCTTATATTTGTGTATTTTGTTTGGTCTATCATTTTCCTGGGATCCAATTCAAATTTTTCCATCTTTTTTGCCATTTGCTGTTTTGAGTGTTCAAAATCAGTTATCTTGTCCTCCATATGGTGGACATGTAGTTATTCTTTCTTTTGTTTCTTCAAATCTGCTGTTATGTGCCTCTAGTATGTTTTTTATTTGGTCAACAGAGTCTTTAGTCTCTGGATATCTGCTATTTTTCTATTTATTCACATTCCTTTTTATGCTCTTCTACTGTTTTCTTGATCTCCTTTATGCCATTTGCTATCCCACTTATTTTATTAAATAGAGTTGTATGAACATCTTTGATTAGTTGTTCTAACATCTGTGTCTCCTCTGGTGTTTTAATTTGGTCATTAGGCAGGGCTATATCTGTCTGCATTGTGATATGCTTAGTGATCTTCTGCTGTCTTCATGGCATGTAAATATCTTGATTGATTTACTTTGGGAGTTGATTTTTTTTCAGTAGACTAAAGCCTTGCATTTGTGGGATGGTTGTACAGCAGGAAGCAGGGTATGGGGTGGGGCACTCAGTGCAGTGATTTGTTTCTGGGCAGGTATAGGTGTAGATTGGGGATGTTATGCTGATGCTTGTAAACATGGGTGCCTAGCCGCCAGGGAGTATGTAGCTGTGCAGATGCACTAGTCTAGGGGGCATAACACTAGTGTGCGCTGGTCTAAAGCATGGGGCCCTTTGTGCTCATAGTTGGAGCTGTGGCAGCAGATCAGCATTATGCCTTCATGGATTTGGGGCAGATGTGACCCAGCTGTTCAGGTCAGCATTTTCTCAGAGCTGAAGTGTGGCTGAGTGCCATGCACATGCGCAGTTCTAGGACTGTTGTAAACTGAGGTTCCCAGAGCTGAACAACGTACATACATCTACTCTGAATGCTCCAATTTTCCCAAGAAAACTCAAGGCCTTTCTCCTGGTCCTATAATCCTTTGATTCAGGAGCTGCAGTTCAATTATTTTCTTTTGGTATTTTAGAAGCCCTGCTAACTACTTCTATGTCCAGAGCTAGTTATGAGACCAGTGAGACAGTGTTGAGTGTCCTGCATCAGTCCTTCAGCCTGCCACCTGACTTACTGATACAGACGTACATCTACTCCAATATGCACATAAAGGTTACTGTGTTCTGTCTGGAACCTAGGACCAGGGACTCATGCTGGGTAGGTAGCCTGTTGCTGCACCAAGCCAAGGAGTGGATAGAGGTAGGGTCAATATAGGTGTCATGAGGTTTTCTTACCATTTTTAAGTTGCCTTTTTCTTGATTTGGCACTTGCCTAGTTACTACAGAAATGTTTTCCAGGGCTCTGAGAAAGTTCTTTTTTCCAGTTTCTCCTGGTTTTCCAATGTTTCTGTGGAAAGACAGAGCTCAGTACTTTCTTATTCCACCGTCTTGCTCACATCACTCTATATTACTGTTTTGAAGACAAAACAATTTAGTTTTTCTTTTAAGTTTTTGGTAGATTTGTGATGTTTTACAAGTTTAATGTGTTTTTAAATACCATAATTATTATTTTCCTTAGCTGCTCAATTTTTCACCACTAAATCTGGGTTCTTTACAAAGCTCAAATAATTGTCAACTACATCATATTAATAATACTAAAATCAATCCTATATATAAAACTAGTAGATGGATTTTGTGTTTTTTGGTATTCTTTGTTGGCCATACTCTAAATATATTCCACTAATATGGATATTAAAATTAAGTTAACAATTTAATTTAATTTTATATCTGGTTTAAATTTTGATTCAATTGTTTATCCTCATTTAATCTGAGAATGTTCATATATCAACTGATAATTCTTACTTGGTGGTATCTGTTTACTAAAGGGTAGGTGAGCTTGTTTTCCAAGTCCATTTTATGAGATAGATGGAATGTATATGCAGTTTGATCTTTGAATATATATATATATATATATATATATATATATATATATATATATATATATATATATATATATATATATATATATATATATGTGAATTTTACTTTGCTGTGTTCTGGTCCTCCTCTAATGATCCAAAATGTGGTTAATTGCACAAGACATTTTAGGCATATATTCTTATTAGACAATTTGTCTTTTATTGGTTTTAAAAATAGAAATTCTGATAATTAAAAAAATCTTAACTAAAAATTAAAAATTTAATTTAAAATGTTTAATTTTAATTTTTAATTTAATTTCTAAATTATATTCATAGATATTTTCAGAAAAACTGCCAATATTTTAAAAAATTGAGTTAGAGAAAATATAATCATATGTGTTTTTATTTTTGATGTTTTAATTATTTTAATTAGATATTTAGGCAAGAAATTTAGAACATTATTTTGTGAGGATAGACTCATTTTAGAGAGAAAACAACAAAACACAGGTAGTCCTGAGCTGAGGAACAGCTTTGAATTTTCATAGAAGTTATGGTTTCACCACTTTTTGATCTGTTTTATACTGCTTCATAAATTCATTTCTCTTTTTACGTGAAGAAGATCTTATTTTCTTGTTGTTCTAGGTTTATCAGGTTTCTTCTTCTTGAAAGAAGAATTATTGAGATGATTTGGTATTTTAACATCTTTAATGACAGTTTTGGCAGGTGGCAATGATGAGTTTCTGACATGTTCTACACAGAGGAATTCTGCTAAGGAACTATGAGGTCCAACAAGCAACCAATTAGTGCTACAGATAAACCACTTGCTTGCCTCTGTGGTGGCCAGTAGGGATCGTTAGGATGGTTCCAGTTTTCCCATGAGCTAACTGAAGGACTTTTTGCCATGGCTTAACAGCTTTCAAGACAGTTCTTCATTATATAGGGTAATACCTGGGTATTTGACATATTTGAAACCACTGTGGGTCACAGTTCTTGTCACCAAAACCAGCTTTGTGACATTAGCAAGAACCTTCATTTATTTATTTAGAATTTTGGATTTAGAAGTAGGTATGCCCTATTGGACAGAGCTTTCTTGGAATACATTGTAGATTGGGAATATCTACTAATTCCTCTAGATATAACTGATTTTGGCTGCTATGAATCATTCATTTGTTGGATGATTTGTCCTGTGGTTACTCTTAACCTTGCTACTGTCAGCGACGTTCTTAGCTTCAGGCTTCTTCTCCTTAGTTTTGAGAATTTTAGTTTTTATACCCACCGTCTTAGAAGATGGATAAGAGAATTTATGTGTTTTCCAAATGCACAGCTTAGATATATCTAATTCATCTTTAAGTAATTTTTTTTATTTTTTCAAATATAAAAGACATTTAATTTACTCTCTCTTTGAGTTAGCCAGCTTTTCCCTCTTCTGTTATATTTATCATTTTCTTAGTAACATTATCCTACCACTTAAATTTTAAGGTTTTTAAAATTACAAAATTACTTAAAATTTTGTGAATTTTAAATTTAAATTTAAAATATGATAAAATTTTATTTAACCAAATAATAAGACAATGTCAATAATTAGTTAATTTTATCTAGGCCATTAGACAATATCTGTGTGATTTACAGAATTGACAAAACACATAGATAGGGCACAGACAACCATAGTGAGGTAACTGTGTCTGTTTTTCTTTTTGGGGTGGGGGGAGTCCAAACATCCTAGGATTAGACTAATAGTACACAAAAATAAATGACTTTCCATGTTAATTTTAACTTGATAACAGAACCAGTTCTTCAGAAAAACAAGCCTGAAATTTACCCTAAGTGGAGTAGAGTTTTATACGATTAGTAGTAAGAAAAATATATACAAAATGAGCCCAAAGTTTACTCCTCTGAACAAAATCATCTAGTGGCTTCACATTTCATTTAGGTCAAAAACAACGTTGTTACATTAGCCTACCAGGCCCTATACCTTTTGGCTTCTTGTTAACCCTCTGACTTCACCTCACTACTATTCTGCTTCTTATTCAATCTTCCACTTCAGTTACACTGACCTACTTGCATCTTAGCATACAAAGGAAAGTTTCTGCCTCAGACCCTTTGCATGGGCTGTTCTTTCTACCTTGGAACCTTCCTATTTCTGCATGTCTTATGTTCTTAACTCCTTTGTGTATTTGCACAAATGTCACTATTGTAGATTGGATTAATGGTTCTAACTCACTGTATCCATGTCCTTTGCCATGTGACTTTACAGTTCTTCCCACTAGAAGCCAAGTATACATACCTGTCCCTTGAGTTTGATCATGTCCAAGTGCAAGATCATCATGTACCACTGATGCATGAGCAAAAAATAAAATGCTTATTATTTCTCACCATATTAAAGATGTGCCCTTAAAGCATGACCTGAGTAATAAGTAAATCAAGGGTATGATTTTCGTGACCTATGTTAGAACTTTGAAGGAATAAGGTAACATCTAGAAGTTCATTTCATCTAAATAATAGGACTCCTAGAAAGATTAAATATCTGGTCTCATAGAAACTTAATTTCTCCAGAGCACCAGTAATTAAATCTAGAGAAAGAGTCATGTTTAAAAAGAATTGTGACTGGCTCTTGGCTCATGTAGTTGTTAAATTCAAAACATATACATGCATAGAGAGATTTAATAGCAAACTCAGAGTTACAGCTATAACTCTGTATACAGCTATAACTCTTTCTATAACTCTGATTCAGAGTTATAGAAAGATCTCTAGGTTCCCAACTTTTTGCAAGTAGATGACAGGCTGAGGCAACTGTCTTTCTATAATGAAGTTATATAAAGATAGAATCTCAAACATCCTCTTCAGAAGTGGCCAAGGGGGGAAAAAAAAACAACAAATAGAAGTGACCAAGGAGGAAGATGAAGAAAAGGGTCTTCTAGAGTATGGAACCAAGAGCCTTGGAAAACAATTCATTGTGTAGCCACTCACAGGGTGGAATCTGGGACCTAATCAAGGAACATTCTCTTCCCCTAGAGAAGGGGGATCAAGCAATATTTCCCCAGAAAGATTTCAGAAATGCTAATTTCCAATTACTGTTAAATAACTCCAGTTTTTCCTTTTTTTCAACTAAGAGCATTTATTGTGATTATTCTATCCCTGATCCACCAGTGTATGTTGGCTGATTAGGAGGGGCAGAAAACTTGCCTTTTATTGTTCATAGGTCTCTAAATTAAGGGAGATGCATCCAGAACTGAATTTTAACCTGATGCTGCGATTGGGTGAGGCTCTTGAGACAGTTGGTGGATAGTGAGTGTATTTTGCATTTGGGAAAGATGTGGATAACTGTGGCCAAGAGGATGGACCGTGATAGAATAAATTGTTCACCCCAACACTTTGCCCTTCCCTATATTAATATCCTGTTCCAAGTGTCTTTGCACTTCTTCCCACTATCAGTGAAAATTGAAGATATATACATTTTAATTCTATGATAGATGAAATTAAATTTCTCATTGAAGCTTAGGATGTAGATTAGAAAAAGTATTATAGAGCTACAATATTTAAAACCAATTGGGAGGATTTCTTCTTCTGGCAAAGATAGGGTTACGGGGACCAGATATATCCTCCTATCTGAATAAAACAAAAAGAAAATGGAAAAAATATATGAAACATTAGTTTTTAAGACATTGGATATCAAGGAATAAAGGATAGTTATTCTTGAAAGACTGGAAACAAAGTAGTTGAGCTCTATGATGGCCCCAGCTTGCTGCCTTCAAAGAGTTTCCAGGCTGTGGTGAAAGGAATAGGAACCTAGGCAGAGCCCAGTGGACTCTCTGTTGAGAAGACAGAGCAAAGATGGTCCAGGGAGACCAAGGCAGCTAGTATTCACAAGATGACATATAGGAGAGGGGGAGAACTGCACAGAAACAGCACTCGTAAGATCTATAGAGAGTGACCACCAGTATTCAGCTGTGTTCTGATAAGCAGATGTGTATGAAGATGAAAACCATCTTGGTTTGCCAAGGATACAATGACAAAAGCTACACTGGTTGGCATAAACAACAGGAATTTATTATCTCATAGTTTTGGAAACTAAAAGTGCAAAATCAGTATCAGCGGGCCACATTTTCTGTGAAGTCTGTAGGATTCTGGTGGTTTGCTGTAATAAAGTGAGATCATACAATTTTTGTGCTTTTTTACCTGGCTTATTTCACTCAATATGATGTCTTCACAGTTCATCCATGCTGACACAAATATCAGAACTTCATTCCTTCTTATGTATTGTGTTTTTTAAAATGCAGTTATATTCACCTACCATATAAACAATCCCAAGTATACAATCGCTGCTCACAGTATCATCACTTAGTTGTGCATACATCCCCACAATCAATTTTAGAGGATTTTCATTACTACAGAAAAGAAATAAAAAAGAAAACCCATATCCTTCCATACCCCTTATACCCCTCTATTCCCTCCCCCTAATATTGACCCATATTATTGGTGTGGTATATTTGTTATTGTTGATGAAAGAATATTAAAATATTTATGTTGACTATAGTCCATAATTTGAAGTAGGTATTATTTTTCCTATACTCCTCTATTATTAACTCCTTGTAATAATGTCATAATTTGTTCTAGTTCATGAAAGAATTTTTAGTATTTGTACAATTAATAACAGACATTGTCCATCATAAGATTCACCGTGTTATACCTTTCCATATTTTAACCTCAGCTTTCCTTCTGGTGACATACCTGAATCTAAACTTCCCCTATCCACCATATTCAGTACTGTTAATCATTCTTACTATAACATGCTACCATCACCCCTATCCATTTCCAAATGCTTCAGTTCAACCTAGTTAAACATTCTGCACATATTAAGCAACAATTCTCCATCCTTAGCCTCAATCAATATCCTGGCAGCCTATATTCTCTATTTTATGTCTATGAGTTGGCATATTATAATTAGTTCATATTGGTGAGATCATATAATATTTGTCCTATTGTGTATGACTTATTTCACTTAATATAATCTCCTCAAACTTCAACCATGTTTTTGCAGGCTTCAGGACTTCATTCCTTTGTACTGCTAAGTAATATCTCAGCATATGTATATACCACATTTTGTTTATCCATTCATCTATTGATGGACACTTGGGCTGTTTCCATCTTTTGGCAGTTGTGAATAATGCTGCTATGAACATTGATTTGCAAATGTCTGTTCATATCCCTGCTTTCAGATCTTCTGGGTATATCCTGAGTAGTGGGATTGCTAGGTTGTAAGGCAACTTTATACTTAGCTTCCTGAAGAACTGCCAAACTGTCCTCCACAGTGGCTGTACCATTTTACATTCCCACAAGCAGTAAATAAATGTTTCCATTTCTCCAAATCCTCTCCAACACTTGGAGTTTCCTGTTTGTTTAATAGTCTCTGTGCTGGTTTGAATCTGTTGTGTATCCCAGAAAAGCCAAGTTCTTTAATCCTCATTCAATATTGCTGGTGGGAGATTTTGTTTGTTTGTTTCCATGGAGATGTGACCACCCAGTTGTGGGTGGACACTTTTGACTAGATGGTTTCCATGGAGATGTGTCTCCACTCATTCAAGGTGGGGTTGCTTACTGGAGTCCTTTAAGGGAGAACCATTTTGAAAAAAGCTTTAGAGCCGTGAGAGCTGCCAGAGCCAAAAGAGCCATCAGAACTGACAAAGCCACCAGAATCGACAGTGCCCCAAGGAAGCCATTGAAAAGAAAGCTAGCAGACCTTACCGTGTGTCTTTCCAGCTGAGAGAGAAACCCTGAACATCACTGGCCTTCTTGAGCCAAGGTCTCTTTGCCTGGATGCCTTTGATTGTACATTTTTATAACCTTGCTTTAATTTGGACATTTTCATGACCTTAGAACTGCAAGCTTGCAACTTAATAAGTTCCCCTTTTAAAAAAGCCATTCCATTTTTGGTGTATTGCATTCCAGCAGCTTTTACAAACAAAAACAGTGGCTATTGTAAAAGGGGTGAAATGATATTTCATTGTGGTTTTGATCTGCACTTCCCTAATAGCTAGTGAAGCTGAGCATCTTTTCATGTGCTTTTTAGCCATCTGTATTTCCTCTTTGAAAAAATATATATTCATGTCTTTTGGCCATTTTTAAAATTGGATTGTTTGTCTTTTTATTGTTCAGTTGTAGTATTTCTTTATATATTCTGGATATCAAATCCTTATCAGATACATGATTTCTAAATATTTTCTCTCATTGGGTCAGTTACTTTTTCACCCTTTTGACAAAGTCCTTAGAATCACTGAAGAATTTGATGTTGAGGAATTCCCATTTATCTATTTTTTAATTTCATTTCTTTACTTTGGGTGTACAGTCTAAGAAACTACCACCTATCACTAGATCTTGAAGATGTTTCCTTACATTTTCTTGTAGGAGTTTTATGGTACTGGTTCTTATATCTAAACCTTTTATCCACTTTGAATTAATTTTTATATAGGGAGAAGATAGGAGTCCTCTTTCATTCTTTTGGTTATAGATATCTAGTTCTTCCAACAACATTTATTGAAGAGATTGTTCTGTTCCGTTGAGCTGACTGTGGAGCCTTGTCAAAAATTAAGTGACTGTAGATCTGAGGGTCTATTTCTGAAGTCTCATTTAGATTCCATTGATTGATGTCTACCTTCATGACAGTAACATGCTATTTTGACCACTGTGGATTTATAATATGCTTTAAAGTCAGAAAGCATGACACCTCCCACTTCATTTTTTTTTCAAAATGTTTTTGCGTATTCAAGGCCCCTTCCTCTTCCAAATAAAATTTATAATTAGCTTTTCCATTTCTGCAAAGTAGTCTGTTGGAATTTTTATTGTATTGTAGATCAATTTTGGTAGAATTGACATCTGAACAACAATTAGCCTTCCAACCCATGAACACAGAATGTCTTTCCATTAGGTCTTCTTTGATTTCTTTTAGCAAAGTTTTGGAGTTTTCTGTGTAAAAGTCCTTTACATCTTTGGTTAAGTTTATTCTTAGATATTTGATTTTTTTTGTTGCTATTGTAAATGGATTTTTTCCTTGATTAGCTCCTCAGATAGCTCATTACTAATGTATAGAAACAGCATTCTTTTTTGTTTTGGTTTTTTTTTTTTTTTGAGTAAGCAGGCAGAAAATTTACTAGATACACAGGTAAAAAGACATGTGGGCACTCTCACAGGAAAAGAAAGATGGAGAGTGAGACAATAGGCAGTCTGGGGCCATTTGCTTTTACACATTAGCTTTATTTACACCCCTCCCCCTTCCTTCTTTGGGGCTCTTTCTCCACTCTCTCCAGGCATGTGCCTGGAGATAGATAAGGCATTTGGGTGGGTCAGTTGGCTCCACCTTTCTCTAGATATGAATCATTCAAATGGGAATCCTGTGCCTCTAGGTGGGTTGGCTGCCACTCTGGTGTTTCCCATAAGTGGCTGGCCCCAGACATGTTGTCTGTCCAGGACACTGGTCCTCCTCACCTTGGTTAACCATTCTTGTTCAAAAGCTCCTTCACAGTTTTTTTTCCCTCTCCCCTCTCTCCTTGTTCTAGCCTGCCTCAAATTCCTCCTCAGAGATTTTTGCCCCTTCATTTTAAGGGCTGCTTAGGGATGAAAGTCTGTTTTCTGCATCTGCTTCCTGCTTGTCAGAGGGTATAGGCCCTGCCTGGTGAGGTATAGAACTTTCTGGCTATCTCGTGTAAGTTGAAAGAGTAGGAATCTGGAGGGTCAGTTGGAGCAGCAGAAAATTCTCGCATTAATATTAATTTGGTTTGAAAGGCATCAAGTCTGGAAGAAATAAATTTAGTGAGAAGTTTAAAAATGCAAGGGCTGATCAACAGCAAGAGGAGAATAGAAGTGAGCAGGCCTAGGAGATGCATTAGCCAAGAGAGACTTGAAAAAAGGGAAGGAAATGAACATCCTTTGGTTCTGAAAGTTAATTTTACCTGGGAAGCTTGTTCTTGATCAACTGGGGAATATGAGAGCACATGTGCTAAGTTAAATGATGCAGCAATGAGGCTTAGAAGAGGCTTGATTGTTCGGGCTACAGCTTTAGCTGCCATGTTGGTCCAGTTATTCCTTTGAGAGATGTTAGTATTATTTCTTTGATGACCAAGGCAATGAATTACCATTATTTTTTGTTGGTAAGAGTATAGCACTTAAGAGATTGAGTATTTTTTGTGGTGTTTAATTGGAAGAAAGTCTCACTCTTTTTACGCTGCTGCCTGAGCATGCACGATTAGGAAAGCATATCTTTTTCCCTTTTCCTGTTCTAGAGCTCAGGTGAGAGCAATTAATTTTGCTTTCTGAGCTGATGTCCCTAGTGGCAGGGCTTTGCCTTCACTTTAGTTTGACTATCATAACCTTTGCCTTCTTTGTTTCTTGGTTAATGAAGCTACTTTTAGAAATAAAAATATTTGACAAGTTACAGCAGAAGTTTTGTCCTCTTTTACTTTTGCACATTTACTAGGGTTATGCTAATTAACAACATAATTTTAAATTTGCCTTATTGCTTTTTTAAAGTCCTTTTTGTTGAAGATGAAGTTTTGAATTATAGCTGACGACTTGTAGTTTTTAGAGAAGTTTTAGAATAAAGTAGTATAACTCACACAAGCATATTTGGTTGTTCCTGTGATTTGTAACTTTAACATTATAGATTAATATTAGGAAAAGCATTGCTAGGTTTTTAGGAATTTTAAATAATTTTTAAATATATGAACATATTTTACACATTCAAATTTAACTTACAGAAGGACATCTTTTAAAGTATTTTATATAATATTTTAGACTATTTTAGCATTTCACTTTTACAAGGTGGGAGAGCAAATCTTTTGTAACACTTTTCCATTAAAAGTGAGAAGACTTGCTTTCTGAAATAAAAGATGATAAGGTTAAATAAATATTAACAAGGATATTATTCTGTTATAATATAAAATTTTATCTTTTAGACAGATAAAAAAGTACTTAGATAGTTAAGAAAAACTTTTTATAAACTTTTATAGAGAGTAGACTAACAATTTATATTATTTTAACAGAGAAAACTAAATTCCAGTTTTGTATGCATACAGTTTTTTATGCAAATTTCTTTTTTTAAGTATTTAAACAGGCCAATTAAATTTTGGTTAGCCTTGAATATGATAGACAGAATTTACTTTCATAAACTTTTTACAACTTTTTGTAATTAGCAGTGACTAAAAACTTACTTTCTTAAACTCTTCCACAACTTTCCATTCAGGGCTTGTAGTCAGTAATGACTATAAGTAAATTTACTGTTATATTAGAAATATGTTTACAAAGTTGATGCTTTCCAAGACAGTTCCCTGAAGCAGTTGGAGGTCAGCAAGGTCTGCAGCTAAAGCATTTTTAAAGATATGGGGATTATTTTGAGACTTTTGGGGCAGCAATGTCTTAAGTGAGTAGGGTAGAAATTTTATTTTTAAGACCCTGCCATTTAACAGCAAATAGGTATTGAGAGTTAGGGTGAAGAAACAAACAATAAAAAGAGTGTCTCAAGATTTAGTATAGAAAACTTGAATGCAGTCAGGACTACTCAGCACACTTACCCTGGGATGCCTTTATTCCATACAAATAGGTTTATTTGCCTAATAATTTCCTTTGGGATACCAAGATGCCTTGGATCTAGTAGGGGCCTCAGAGGAAACAAGGGATAAACACTAGTTGAGTTTATTGGTCTTACAGTGGCCCCCAAGTAGTGAAGAAGATACTTTCCTAGGAGGGGTGGGACATTCAAGGTCAATGAGAAATTGAAGGGACATTAGAATGTTTCTAAGCTTACAAAGGAGAGGGGTAGTGAAAGCTTTAGTTTTGGCTTTACTGTCAACTCCCATAACTAGGTGTTTTAGTTTGCTAATGCTGCTGTAATACAATATACCAGAAACAGAATGGCTTTTAAAAAGGGAAGTTTACAGTTCTAAGGATATAAAAATGTTCGAACTAAGGCATCCAGATAAAGATACCTTGGTGCAAGAGAGGCCTCTGGGTCTGGAACACCTCTGTCAACTGGGAAGGCATGTGGCTGGCATCTGCTGAAATGCTAGTTTCTCATTTCAAACATTTTCCTTGAGGGTACTTTATTTCTTCATCTCCAAAGGTCTCTGGCTGTGTGGGCTCTAAAGCTTTTTCCAAAATGATTCCCTTAAAAGACTCCAGGTAAGCAATCCCACCTTGAATGGATGGAGACACATCTCCATGGAGACTACCTGATCAACAGGTCTCACCCACAATTGGATGGGTCACATCTCCATGGAGATGATTTAATCAGAAAGATCCCACCCAGCACTATTGAATGAAGATTAAAGAACATGACTTTTCTGGTGCACACAACAGTTTCAAACCAACACACTGGGCAAGTCTGAGTGAAGGTAGGCTCTGAGTGGCAGTTTAGGACAGAGTGGCTCCAGTGTTAATTGAGAAATTAATAATCATTCCTATCATGTTGAGTGTCACCTGGAGCTCCTCTAAGTTGGTCAAATGTGAAGTAAACAGCCATACACAGCCTCAGACATCCTCAGTCTTCTTCACTTGCTACAAACAGCCTAGTGGGGCTGTCTTGTCCCCACCTCAGGAGACAGTGCAGTCCCTGGGTCCAAAGCCCATGTTGGTGGCACCTGGGACAAGGCCCAGGTGGGTCCTGAGGTTGAGGGTGGTTTTACAGTTTCTGGCACACTTTTTTGCCAGTGGTGCTTTGACCAAGTGTTGAAGCAAGGCTTTTGAGATGAACTCAAGAGAACAGGGTGCTATTAACAGCAGCTGCAATAAACTGAGCCTGTTTCCTGGTCTTTTGCTTACCTCTCTTTGCCTTCTCCTCCTCCTTGGCTTTGTTTCCATTGTTAAAGATAGAAAAGGCAGTTTCTAATAAGTCTTTAGTGGGAGTTTGCAGGGCCCATGGAGAGCTTTTTCAGCTTTCTCTGAATCACAGCCAGAGTACCTGATGAATTGGGTGCCCAGAAAAATCTGACCTTCCCAGGAATACATGCTAACATTAGTGAATTTTTAAGACTTGCTCTAGTCTTCCCTGGAACAGAGCCTGGTTTTGTTTTTGTTTTTGTTTTTGTTTTTCTTGAACGATTTCCCTTAGCTAGTTACAATTACCTGGCTTGGTGGCAAATTTTTTTTCATGGCTTTTAGCAAACAAGTTTTAAAAGGGAATCATCAGGAGTCTAAATGGACTGCTGCTCAACATGGAGAGAAGCACCTAGTCAGATCCCAAAGGGCAGTATATCATCTGCTGCCCTGAACCTCCTTGGATAGCTGGAGGCTCAGAATGAACCAGGTTTATGTCCTGGGGAGCTGGATCAGAACCCCTAGATTCCTAGAGACACAGAAGCCAAGTGAATGAGGAAGTCTTGGAGGGCTGAAGAGAGGAAGAGAGAGACAGGGGGACTCAATTTGACTTCCGTTGGACTTCTGCCAACATGGGGTGAAGCCCCCAGTCAGGTCCCAAAGGGAAGGATCCTCCAGCACACTGAGCCTCCTTGGATCTTTATGGCATGGAGTCAGAGCTTCTCTTCCTACTCTGAGGAAGGAGTCAGAGGCTGAGGGTGAACTGAATTTATGTCCTGGGGGAGCTGGATTTGAGCCCCTAGATTCCTAGAGAGAGTGATGAAAATGATTCCACCTTTTCAGGACACAGAGTTGCATGAGGACATAGGAGAGAATAGTAATGAGCCAACAGAGAAGAAAAAGTGAAAGCATGTGGCCAAGCCTCCCAGTACTAACCAGTCCAGACAGTCAGAGAAAACTGTATCCTGGCTAGCTCAACAAAGCATGTTACCAGATTTCAGCTTCTTAGGTTCATGTCCATGCCATGAGAAAAAAGTCAAGGAAGTCAAGGGCGCAGCACAGCATAGAGTAAGCAGACAGAAAATTTCTTAGATACATATGTGAGAAGACATGTGGGTTCTCTCACAAGAAAGGAAAGATGGAGGGCGAGAGACCAACACCATTGAATTTTGCATTTTGGTCTTGTATCCTGTCATTTTACTGAATTCATTTATTAGCTCAAGTAATTTGTGGTCATTTTCTTCAGGATTTTCTAAAAGGTCATGTCATCTTCCTATAATGAGAATGTTTTAGTTTGTAAGCTGTTGGATTGCAATATACCAGAAATGGAATGGCTTTTATAAAGGGAGTTTAATAAGTTGTAAGTTTGCAGTCTTACGCCTATGAAAATGTCCAAACTAAGGCATCCAGTGAAAGATACCTTGATTTAAGAAAGGCCAATGCATCTGGAACACCTCTGCTAGCTGGGAAGGCATGCTAGTCCCTTGCTGGTCCCTTGCTCCTGGGCTCCATTGCTTTTAGCCTCTGTTCCTGTGGGGGTTCCTCACTTTTTTCTCTGGGACTAGCTTTCATCTCTTGGCATCCCTTGGTTCTCTACAGGTTCTGGCTTGCTTAATATTTCATGGCAACATCTGGGCTCTAAGCATCTCCAAATATCTGTGTCTCTGTTCTTGAAGTTTCAGCTCACTCTCTCTGTCAGCTCTGTTGTTTCTGATTCTCTCCAAAATGTTTCTTCTTTTAAAGGATTCCAGTAAACTAATTAAGGCCCACCTGGAATGGATGGAGTCACAATTCCATCTAATCAAAGGTCACACCTACAATTGGGCATGTTAAATTTCTGTGGAGATAATCTAATCAAAGTTTTCTGCCCTACAGTATTGAATTAGGATTAAAAGAAATGGTTGCCTCCACAAGATTCAGTCAGGATTAAAACATGGCTTTTCTGGAGTACATAATATTTTCTAACTGGCATAAAGTGTTTCACTCCTTCCTTTCCAATTTGTATGTTTTTTATTTCTTTTTCTTGCCAAATTGCTCAAGCTAGAACTTCTAGCACAATGTTGAATTGTTACAGTAGTAACAATGGGCATCTTTGTCTTGTTCCCAATTTTAGAGGGAAATTTTCAATTTTTCACTACTGAGTATAATGTTCACTGTGGGTTTTCTTTACATGCCTTTTATCATGTTATGGAAATTTCCTTTGATTACTACCTTTGAAACGTTTTTATCATGAAACGATGCTGAATTTTGACAGATTTGTCTTTCTGTGTCAATTGACAAGCATTTTTTTTCCTTTTGATTTACTAAAATGATGTAGTACATTAATTGATTTTTTTGTGTTGAACCACCCTTGTATGCCAGGAATAAACCCCACTTGACCATGATGTATAATTATTTCAATGTGCTATTGGATTTGATTTGCAAGTATTTTGTTGAGAATTTTGCATCTACTCATTAGAGAGATTGGTCTGAAGTTTTCTTACCTTGTTGTATCCTTATCTGGCTTTGATATCAGGGTGATGTTGGCTTCATAGAATGAGTTAGGTAGTGTTCTTCATCAATTTTTTATAAAAGTTTGAGAATGGTATTAATGCTTCTTGGAATGATTGGTAAAATTCACCAGTGAAGCCATCCAGTCCTGGGTTTTTCTCTTTTAGTAGGTTTTTGATGACTTATTAAATCTCCTTAATTGTGATTGATTTGTCGAGGTCTTCTATTTCTTTTCAAGTCCAGGTAGGTTGTTCAAGTCAGTGTAGGCTGTTACCTGTGTTTCTAGGAAGTTGTCCATTTCATCTGGTTGGCATACCGTTGTTCATAGTAATAGCTTATGATCTTTTTTATTTCTTTGGTGTCTGTGGTAATGCCTGCCTCTCATTTCTGATTTTATTTATTTGCAGCTTCTCTCTCTTTGCTTTGTCAGTTTAGTTAAAGGTTTGTAAGTTTTATTGATCTCCTCAAAGAACCAACATTTGATTGTATTGATTTTTTTCTATTGAATTTTTACTCTCTATTTCATTAATATCTACTCTAATTTTTGTTGTTTCCTTTTGCTTACTTTAGGATTAGTTTGCTGTTCTTTCTCCATTTTTTACAGCTGTTTGGTTAAGTTGTTGGTTTTAATTCTTTCTTCTTTTTTAATGTAAGTGTTTAGGGCCATAAATTTCCCTCTCAGCACTGCCTCTGCTGCATCCCACAAGTTTTGATATGTTGTGTTCTTGTTTTCATTAGTCTCAAGATATTTACTAATTTCACTTGCAATTTCTTCTTTGACCCACTGATTGTTCAAGAGTGTGTTACTTAACCTCTATCTTTTTGTAAAAGTTCTGGTTCTTCAGTGGTTATTGATTTCCAGTTTCATTCCATTATAATCAGAGAAAGTGCTTTGTATAATTTCAATCTTTTTAAACTTATTAAGACCTGTTTTGTGCCCCAGTGTATGGTCTATACTTGAAAATGTTCATGAGCACTTGAGAATGTACATCTGCTTTTTGGAGTGCAATGTTCTATATATCTGTTAAGTCTATTTTTTTTTTTTTTTTTTTTTTTGCATGGGTAGGCTTTGGGAATCGAACCCGGGCCTCTGGCATGGCGGGCAAGAATTCTGCCACTAAACCAACGTTGCACTGCCCTCTCTGTTTCTTTATTGACCCTCTGTTTAGATAATCTGTCTATCAGAGAAAGTGGTGTGCTGAAGTCTCCCACTATTGTATTAGAGTTGCCTATTATTCTGTTGAGTTTTGCCGGTGTTTGCCTCATGTACTTTGGGGCATTTTAGGTAAATGTGTAAATATTTATGATTGCTATTTCCTCTTCATGAATTGCCCCTTTTCTTAATATACAGTGTCATTCCTTATGTTTTATATTATTGCATTTAAAGTTTATTTTGTCTGACATCAGTATAACTACCCCAGCATTGTTTTTTGTTACTGCTTGCATGGCATACCTTTTTCCATCCTTTCACTTTCAACCTATTTGTATCTTTGGGTATAAAATGGGTCTCTTAGCAGCATATAGATAGATCATATTTTTAAATCCATTCTTCCAATCTGTGTCTTTTGATTGGGAAGTTTAATCCTTAACATTCAAAGTTATTAATGTAAGGACACTACTTCAACCATTTTATCCTTTGGTTTTTATTTATCAGATCTATTTTTTTGCTCCTTTTATCCCTTTTTTAACATTATTTTAATTGTGAAATATAACCTATATGAAAAAAGGCAATAAATTTCCAAGTATATTTAACAAGTAGTTATAGAACAGATTTTAAAATTCGATATGAGTTACAGTTCCACAGTTTTTCTTTTTTTTTTTTTATTTTTCTAGCTGCTCTGAGACACTGGAGACCAACAGAAATATCAATATGATGAGTCAGCAGTCATACTCATTTGTTAAATCCTATCTTCTCTGTTATACTCCACCTTCTCTTTAAATAACATATATACATAAAAGCAATAAATTTCAAAGTACATCACAACAATTAGTTGTAGAGCATACTTCATAGTTTGGTATGGGTTACAATTCTACAATTTTAGGTTTTTTATTTCTAGCTTTTCTAAGCTACTTGAGGCTAAGAGAATATCAGTATAATAGGGATTCAGCACTCATACTCATTTGTTAAACCCAACCTCCTCTGTATAACTCCACTACCACCTTTGATCTTTCTCTCACTCTTTAGGGGTATTTGGACTATGCCCATTCTAACATTTTCATGTTGGAAGGGGCTGTTGATTATATGAGATGGGGGATGGAACTAGCTGATGTTCTGAAGAAGCTGGCTCCTCTGTATTTCAGGACTTATCTGGTCCAGGGACCTATCTGGAGGTTTTAGGTTTTGGAAAGTTACCCTAGTGCATGGAACCTTTGTAGAATCTTACATAATAGCCTAGGTATTCTTTGGAATTAGCAGGAATGGTTTTGGTTGGGGTTTGGCAAGTTATGATAGGTAACAATGTCTAACTGAAACATGCAAAATGACCTCTAGTGCAACCCCTTGACTCTATTTGACCTCTCTCAGCCACTGAGACCGTATTTGTTACACTTCTTTTCCCTCTTTCCGTCAGGATATCATTGTTGATCCCACAGTTTCTTTTAACTGGGCTGAGCTGCGAGTGCTGAGATGAGGTATGCTGAGCTGCTTAGGCTGTGCTGAGTTGGGCTCTCTCATTTAAGCACCAGCCAATTAAGTCAAATGTCATTCATTGCAGCAGGCATGCCTCCTATCCGACTGTGGATGTAATGAGAAACAGATGAGGTTCACATACCATTGGCTCATGGCCACAGCAACAGAACTAGGTGCCTTTACCTGGCCAAGTTGACAACTGAATCTAACTACCACAAAAGGTCTGTCAACAATATGGGGTAGGGAGATGGAACCATCTGATGTTCTGGAGAGGCTAGTCTAGGTTTCAGGACTTATCTGGACCAGGGAACTCTCTGGAGGTTGTAGGTTTCTGGTAAGTTGCTCTAGTGCATGGAACCCTTGTGGAATCTTATATATTGCCCTAGTATTCTTTAGGATTGGCTGGAATGGTCCTGGTTGGGGTTTGGCAGGTTATGATAGGTAGCAAGGTCTAACTGAAGCTTGCATAAGAGCAACCTCCAGAGTAGCCTCTCGACTCTATTTGAACTCTCTCAGCCACTGATACTTTATTTGTTACACTTCTTTCCCCCTTTTTGGTCAGGATGAAATTTTTTGGTCTGGATTCATCCCCAGGAGTCAACTCCATGTCACCAGGGAGACTTTCACTCCTGAATGTCATGTCCCACGTAAGGAAGAGGGCAATGATTTCACTTGCAGAGTTGGGCTAAGAGAGACTAAGGCCACATCTGAGCAACAAGAGAGGTCCTCCAGAAGTAACTTTTAGGCATACCTATAGGTAGTCTAAGCTTCTCCACTACCTACATAATCTTCACAAGAGTAAGCCTCGTGATAGAGAGCATGGCCTATTTGTTTGGGTGTCCCTAAAGTTTGACACAATATCAGGGGATTCCCTGATTCTCCTTTGTTTTTGAAGGACAGCTTTGCTGGATAAAGGATTCTTGGCTGGCAAATTTTCTCTATCAGCATCTTAAATACATTGTGCCACTACCTTCTTGCCCCCATGGTGTCTGATGAGAAATATGCGCTTAGTATTATTTGGCTTCCCTTGTATGTGGTAAATCATTTTTTTCTTGCTGCTTTCAGAATTTTTCCTTCTCTTCTGAAAGGAAGACTCTCTTTCTTTGACTTTCTGCTTAGTATGTGTCTTGGGGTGGGCCTATTCAGATTTATTCTGTTTGGAGTATTTGTGCCTCTTGGATTTGCATATTTATGTCATTTATAAGGGTTAGGAAATTCTCTGCATTATTTCTTTGAATATGCTTTCTGGCATTTTTTTCTTCTCTTTCCTTCTGGGACATCCACGATGCGTATGTTTGTGTGCTTTGTGTTTCCAATCATTTCCCTGAGACCCTGCTCAAATTTTCCCATTTTATCTCCATTTGTTCTTTTGTCTGTTTGAATTCAATTGTTCTGTCTTCTAGCCCTCTGATTCATTCTTCTGCTTCTTCAAATTTTCTGTTGTATCTCCATTAAAATTTTTGTTTTATCTACAGTGTCTTTTAGTTCCATAATGCCTGTTATTTTTCTACGTATTCTTTCAAACTCTTCTTTATGCTCTTCTAGTGTCTTCCTAATATCCTTTATCTCTTTATACACATTTTCATTCATTTCTTTATGTTGTCTCAGGAGATTTGTTTGAACATCTTTGATTAGTTTTTCCAGATTCTGTGACTTGTGATTTTTTGCTGATCTCTGGTCATCTGATTATCCTGATGGTTCTATTCTGAAGGTTGGTTTCTCTCTTGTCTAGGATTTATTTTGTTCCTAGGTTTGTATTAGGGCACTGCTTTGATAGTCTAGGCATCTGTATTGCTCAGCCAAAGACCTGGAGAGGCTGTGGAAAGCCCTCTCTTTTCCCCTGCACTTTATAGCCTACCCAGCAGATGGTGGTCTTTAGTTACTTTTTCCTCCTCAGGCTGTTTACTCACTGGGCAGAGCTGAAGCTGCAGGGTTCTGATGCCCTTCCTTCATTAGCCAAAATCTGGCTGAGTGTGAGGCTGTGTTACCCTCTACTTGAGGCAGAGTGATCTCGCAGTTGCACAGTCTGCAGCCATCCCCCAGGCAAGGATCAGGCAGCCCATTGCTATTTCCATCAAGGGATGGCACCAGGATCCACAGTTGGAAACATAGTCTCTGTTCCCATTTTCTCAGACTCTTCAACCCTCACTGACCAGGGCCTTAAAATATCTTCCTCTGTCCTCTGGGTCCTCAAATAGTTGATCCAGACAGTTTGTGCTTGGCTAGTTCTGCTTCTGGTAAAGAAGTAGATTTTGCCATCCCCTCCCTAATCCTCTATTTTGGAAACCCGTGGTGCTCTTTTGAATTTCACTCCCCCCAGTGGCTTGTGTCCTGTGGGCTTTGGTCTCCGTGTCTGGATATAGATGGGGAAATGTCTCACTGCTGTGAGAGATTTTATAATCTGTGTCCCCAGTGGGAGAGATCCCAGCTGCTGCCTCTGGACACTTCCTGAGCTGTGCGGGACCAAGCGGAGAGAGAAGAGGATTGACTGGTCTGGGATGGAAGTTTCCTACTTGATATTTTCCTCTTTCTTTGATTCAGTATTTGTAGCATCTTTCTCCAGTCTTTACCTTCCTCTAGAGTTCTGAACATGTGAAATTTGTCCCTTTTTTTGCTAAATCTCTGGGGAAAGGTTTTCAGTAGCTGTCTTGCGTTGCCAAGTCGATGATGTCACCCCATCTACCCTACATTTTGTTTTAATGCCTACTCCATAAATTGTTTTATATCCAACTTATGTGGACTAATAGTTTTGTTGAATATAGAATTCTAAGTTAATTTTTTTCCTTCAGATTTCTGAAGATTTTGCTTCATTTTCTTTTAGCATATAAAGCTGCTTGTTTCAGTTTGCTAAAACTGTTGAAATGCAATATACAATGAAATGGGTTGGCTTTTTCTATGGGGATTTATTATTTTATAAATTTACTGTTAAAAGACCATGAAAATGTCCAAATTAAGGCATCAAGAGAAAGACACCTTCTCTGAAGAAAGGCTCCTGGCATCCAGGATTCCTCTGTCACATAGGAAGGCACATGGCAATGTCTACTGGTCCTTTTCTCCTGGGTTCTTGTTTCAGTGGCTTTCTCTCTTAACTCCTTTGGGTCCTTGCTTGCTTCTCCCAAGGCATTTCTCTCTACGTTCTCTAAGTTTTTACTTTTATCCTCTTCACAAAGGACTCCAGCAAAGGATTAAGACCCGCCTTGGATGGGCTCAGTTACGTTATCTCAATTAAAATAACGTAACCAAAAGGACCCATCCACAATAGGTCTGCCCCACAAGAATGGATTAAAAGAAAATGATCTTTTCCTGTGTACATAATGGGTTCAAATCAGCACACTGCTGATATAATATCTGATATCAACTTGATTGTCATAACTTTCAAATGACTTTTATTTTCCTAACCTTGGAAAGTTTTTAGGATTTTTTTTATTATTATTATTCTCAGTGTTCTGAAATTTCACTGATTAGGTCTAAGTGTATGTTTGTTTTTATTCTACCTCACTAGATATGCAAGTTCTACAAGGAAAAATGTTATTTGTTTGATTTGCTGATACGTGCTTAGTACCATGGCAGGAACATAGTGTTCAATAAATATTTATAGAATAAATGAATGAATGAATTCTGCTTTGTCTGCAGTGATACATTTGGATTTGAAATACCCACCTTTAGCTCAAGAATTTTCTACCCTCCATTAGCTCATGTTCTCTCTATCTATGGTATTTTATAGATAAATGTTTTGGCTTTTTGTAATTATCCTTTACTTCTTTTGTATTTTCTATTTCCTTTTCTTTTTGTTCAGCAATATGAGAGTTCCTCAGCTTCTTATTTCACTATGCCAGCTTGGTCTTCAGCCACATCATTTCTTAGAGTCAACCTATTGAATTTTTAATTTCAGCAATCATATTTTTAGTTTCTGATCACTCTTTCTTGTTCACTGTTTTGGGTTATTTCTCAGTACAGCTCAGATAATAAGTGTCATTATTTGCCTCTTAGAGAAGTCTTTCTTTTTTGTTTGCAATCTTGAATTGGAATTGTATAAAACACTATAAAAGTACAAAAATTGACATTGAAGAAATGTTATTTTTTATTAATGACCTATGCACAAGTTAGCAAAATTTTCATGTCTAAGTATCTTAAAGACATAATTAAATGCCTTATCTTTCTTTTTCAGTCAATGTACTGTGATAATGATAGTAGAGAGTGTTATTGCCAGATCTCTTAGGTTCTTCTTTCTTGGAAGATTATGTCTATGGCTTTAATCCTAAAGCTCTTTAAAATCAAGCACCATTTTTAAGGAAAAAAAAATCATAGCCCTAAGATTCAAGCATAGTCTTGAATTTTAGATAAAAAAGCAAATTTTTAGTGTACATATGTCCCATGCAATACTTGGGGCATATACTTCTACTAAAAAAATTCATTTGTTGTTCATCTGAAATTCAAATTTAACTGGACATCCTGTAGTTTAGCTGTCAATTTTACCACTTGGGGGAATTTGTACTTCCTGACACACAAACTCTGGACTCTATGGTTTTAGAGGTCCTACTTCCCGAATGGGAGCTATTCTTCCAGGGGACACAGGAGGAGTTTCATTGAACCATAAGGTATGGCTCCCACCTGGGTATTCTACTCCTTGTGCCAAGGGACCAAAGGCAAAAAAAGGAGACACCATGTTAACAGAGATAATTGATTCTGATAATCCAGAGGCGCTAGAGCTCCTGTTATACAATAGGAACATGGAAGAATATGTAGGGCATGAAGGAGATATACTTTGAATCACTTGGTAACTCCTTATCCCTGCTACCTCATCTTGAGAAGAACATGGTGATCAGGGGCTCACACCCCTCAGGAATGAGGCGTGGTAACCAGGTCATGTCATGAGGTAAGCCACCAAGACTAGCTGAGATGCTAGGTAAAAATTAGGGAAATTTAAAATGGTCACTTGTGGAGGGAGAAGATTGTGACTCATTTGTGATTCTTAGACAAGCTGCAGTGGTGAGAGTTGTAGTTCATTCCACTAACCTTTATCCTCTAGGTTTCTCCCAGGAAGAAAGACATACCAGAATCCTGGAGGATCTGTTTCCAGAACCTGTATGGCAAAGTAAATTTCAGCTGCTCAAGGATTGGACTTTAGAAGTATAGGACTTATTCCTTAGTTGCTGGGGTACTTGAAGAAGCCCTCAGTTTTCAGTCCTCTTTAGGAGTTATTTTAGCTAACAAAAAATGCTTGCCCAACATCACACCTCCTTACAGGAGCTGTCAGTATTCAAGACTGATCAATCACTGCAATGGTAAAAAGTTCCTTGTCCCACATTGGGAAAAATTTTAAGAACCATCTCAACGCCAGTACTCCCTGTGTGGTTGTTTGAAGCTATCACTGAGACTGCATTGTAGCTCAACTTCTCTCTCTGTCTAATCCTTTCTTTCCCCTTCCTTCCTCAAGCGTTAATCCCAATAGAAGACCCTAATAAATATCTTACATGAATTTCCATCTCAGGGTCTGCCCTCCAGGGAACCTTAAATATGAAAAACAGTGGAGGACAGGGGATAAAGAATAATAAGTGTTGAGAGAAAATAAACCTAGAATTCTTCATTCAACTAAATGATCATTAAAAAAAAAAAAGATCAAAATAAAGATACCGTTAAGCAAAAAAGAAGAGAGTATATCACTCATAGATTCTTGCTGAAAAGAGGGAGAGAAAAAAAGGAATCCAGAAAGAAATAAAAAATGCCAGATGCAATAGGGAACAAAGAAACTGGCACACGTGAATAAATCTAAATAAACATGGGTTATATAAAAAACAATTATAACATAATTGTGGGGTAAATAAAAGATGAAACTAAACTTTTAGATAATAAAAACAGGTGGGACTGAAGGAGAGGATTAAGGTTAAAGTATTCTAAGTTACTTGACTTCATGGGGTGGGTGGATATTGATTATATTTAATCTTGTTTGAATCAAGAATATACGTTTAATTTTAAAAAGGTATACATTCCTCCAAAACTAGAAGGGGACACAGATCATTAAAAAATCAATCTCTTAGAATACAGAAAAGGAGTACAAAGAAACTCAAAGAAAAAGCATTTTATTAGGAAGTACAAAATAAAATGATAGAAATAAATCAATATTTGTGAGTTATCGCAACAAATGTATAAATGAGCTCAACTTTTTAGTTAAAATATTCTTAAATTTCATTGAAAACTAAGTGCTGTTTACAATAGATACATGTGCTATCTACAAGAGATACATCTAAAACCTAAGGGCTCAGAAAGGATGAAACAGAGGAAGTTAAATGAACTGAACAAACACTAACCAAGAGAAAATTGTTTATATCTCTGTAGATATAAGATTAATGTTTTTTTTAATAAAAACAATTATTGGCAGAACACAGGGCTACTCCATGATGATTTAAAACATTAACAATTCAAGTAAATGTAACAGTTCTAAACCATTATGCAACTATTAATATAGTTTCAAAATGTGTGCAGAAAAAATAGGAGAATTTCATGGAGAAACTGACATTCATAATTACAGTAATCTGCCCTTTTTTAAGATTAGTACTTGTCAATAATTAATAGAGCTAGTAGGCAAAAAACATGAGTAAGGGTGTAAAAATTTAAACATAATTAACATGCTTGGTGGTAGACATACAGTGGTGGGCGATATAGTGGACAAACAATAAAGGAAATACAATTAAAGAATATAGGCAAGCATCTATGGGCCATTCATAAAAATCAACCACCTACCATGTCAAGAAGCAAGTCTCAACAACTATTAAAGAATTTTCTAACTATAATGTAGCAAAATTAGAAAATCATTTTTCAAATATAACTAAAAAACTTCATTCCATCAGAAAATTTAAAAACACACTTCTATCTACTTTATGGGACTAAAAGGAATTGTAATGAAAAATATAAAGCATTTATAGATTAATAACAATTTTAAATGTAATATCAAAACATGTGGGATATGCTAAATACTTAAATTAGAAAAAAAACTTAAATACATAATTAGAAATAAAGAATCGAAAAGTAATGAGTTATATCAAACTCGAGAATCCAGAAAAAGTACAACAGAGTAAATCCAAATAATAAATGTAAGGACGAAAATAATAAATGTAAATGCAGAAATTAATTAACTGGATTTAACAGCACTGATCAACAAAAACAAAATGTTTTTCTCTGGTAACAAGAATAAAGAAGGAAAACTTTTTGGAATAATTGATCAAGAAAGAAAAAGAGAAAGCACAAAAATATTAAGAGTGACAATGATAGATGATTAAGTTCACTATAAATTAAAAGTCATCAGTGAATAATAAGAAAATGTATGCCAATAAATTTGAAACCTTAGACAAAATGGACATGTTTCTTGAAAAATATAGGTTACCAAAACTGAATCAAGAATAAAACAGAAAATTTTTATTTCTATCCATTAAAAATAATTAAATCTGCAGTTAAAAATCTACTCACCAAGAAAGCACCAGCCCCTAGTGTTTAACAGGAAGTTTTATAAAACTTCAAGGAACATGTAAATCCTATCATAAGCAAGCAGTTGCAGAGAATTGTAAAAAGGGCAGCTAACTCACAACCCATTTATGAAATTGTTTTAACTTTAAAACCCATATTGGACAAAAACAGCAAAAAAGGGATTATACAAATTAAATTCCATCTTTTAAAATTCTCATTATTTTTCCTCAGCTTCTGCTATTATTTTTTTTCTCTATTACTCTGGAGGAATTCAACCTGGAATTTAAGGCATTTGCTATTCAGGATAAACTTCTTTTAATTTTGCATCATCTTGTGTGTTTGATTAGTTTTCTTTAAATTTATATTTACGTCCATATTACTGGCAGGGATCCTGTTTTGTTCACCTCTGTATTTTAAATGCCCTAGAATAGTGTCTGGCACGTAGTGGATGCTCAATACTTGCTGAAAGAAAAAAATAAAATGAGGTGTTTACCTGCTATACAACTTGCTCTTCTTACTCTTTTAAATACCTTTTCTATCTGAGATTTCCTTCTTTCCCTTTGAACTCGTCCTTATAGTATTTTCTGAATTTGAGTTACCTTTACTTTTCTTTTCCTTGTTCATTCCTCTAATATAAGGAACTCAAGTTGGCAGAAAATATTTCTTTTGTAGCAGTAGTATGGTAATAATATCTCTTAAATTTACTTTTATTTAGCTATTACTTTCAAGATAATGATAGGCTTACATTTCAAAGCGATATCACCTTTACAGGATTTACAAAGAAACGTCCAAAAACTTTGATTTTTTTTTCTATTCTTGGCCCAATACATGAGTTGAAATTGAAGAGATTATAGAGAATTAGTGCTCTAAGTAAAGTGTGAGGAAGTTGGACCATATTTCTACCTCAAACCAAGTGAAATAGTCTCAAGGGATCCACTGAAAGATAACCTTGGAATTGGGGTCTCCTAAAGTTTAAGGTGCACAGGGACAGCTGTTAGCCTAAGTTTTGTTCATTAAAAAATTGCACCAAAAAATTTGAAAGAGGCAAGAATGATTTTATTCAGAGCTATCGTGACCCAATGCTGAGGGACTAATGCAATAAAAATATTAACAAGAGTTAACTTGTTACAATCTGTGTAACTATATATTACTATTAGATAAAGTAGATTTCAAGGCAAAGAATATTACCAGGAATAATGTCATTTCAAAATGATAAAAGAAGTGAATTAATCAATGGGACAGAAATTTGGGGAGTGATGGATATGTTCGTTATCTTGATTGTGGTGATGGTTTTAAGGATTTCAATGATTTTTTATACTTTTCTCCATACAGGTTTTATACATATTTTATTAGATTTATTCTTATATACTTCATATGTTTGATGCGGCTTTATTTGTGGAAAGAAAGATATTTTAAATTATTAATTCAATTTCTTTAATCAATATAGAGCTATTCATATTATCTATTTCTTGCATTAATTTTGACATTGTTTATTTCATCTATTTAATCACTTCTTCTGAGTTATTGAATGCATTATTCTTTAAAAGTTTGTAGGATCTGCTGTCATAATCCTGCTTTCATTCTTGATTTTGGTAACTTGAGTGTCTTTCTTTTTCTCCTGATGGGTCTTTCTAGGGATTTTTCAATTTTATTAATTTGTTCAGTGAAACAACTTTTGGCTTTGCTAATCTTCTCTATTGTTTCTCTGATTTTTATTGCATTTATTTCTGCTCCTCTTCTCTTCCTTCTATATCCTTTTGATTTAACTTACTCTTCTTTTACTAGACTCTTAATGTTGAATCTTAAGTCATTGATGTCAAACCTTTCTTCTTGAATAATATGAACAATAAAGCTTTAAATTTCCCCAGTCTAAGCATTGCTCTGAGTGCATCCCTCAAATTTTGATGTGCTGTATTTTCATTATCATCTTGTGTGAAATATTTTCTAACTTACTTTTTGAGTACTTCATTGACCAGAGGGTTATTTAGAAATGTGTTCTTCAGTTTCCAAGATATCTTATTGCTATTCATTTCTAGTTTAATTCCTTTATGGTTAAGAAATTACTGTAATCAGTAATTTCAATTTTTTGAAATTTATTGAGACATTTTATGATCTATGTTGGTGAATGCTGCATATGCATTTGAAAGAATGTATATTCTGCTATTTTTGTAGTGTTCTCTAAATGTCTGTTACATCAGGGCAGTTTATAGTGTACTTCAGACCTTTTTATCTTTATTGGATTTGTCTAGGTACTCTATAAATTACTATTCGTATGTCCAATTATGTTGTGGATTTCTCTATTTCTCTCTTCAGTTCTCTCAGATTTTTCTTAATCTATTTTGAAACTCTATTATTAGACACATATACATGATTTTATCTCCTTGTGAATTGACCTTTTTACCATGATAAAATACCCTCTTTATCTCTGGTAATACTTATCTTGAAGTCTACTATAGCCACTCCAATTTCCTAAGAATGCTTACTATTTGTTTATTGTATATTTTTCCTATCCTTTTCATTTAATCTACCTGTGCCTTCATATTTAAAGTGCATGTCTTATAGATAGCATAAAGTTAGGTCATGTTTTTTAATCTGTTATTAAAAATATTTTTATATTTTATTATGAAAATCTATTATGTTAATCTATTATGAAAATCTCTGCCTTTCAGTTAGACTGTACAGCACATATACATGTCGTAATTACTAAGATGATTGAATTAATCTATGAGAGGCAATCTGACACGGATCCTAGGTGTATCTGTGCATTCTTGCTGGATATGAATGAAGACCCCTGATCACTCTTTGCTTGGAATTTCTTAGGAGTATGTTTGTAGCAAGCAACTTTGAGAGATAAGGTAAAGTCTGCCCTCCCACTGCCTGCTCAGCAAAGAAGGCTTGCTTCTACTTACTATAAAAGTGGTAAATCCCCCAAACTTGGTGTTTAACTCCTGTAAAGCAACCCACCTCATGCACAGAACGCTTTGCATCACCAGCATGGGAACTGTGGGCAGAAGGCATGGAGACCCAATGCAAAAAGAAGTCCTGTCTACTGTTTTTGTCATGAGTAGTAAAGTCCTTCATTTCTGACCCAGGAATACCATGTGTTCCACCATCATCCATGAAACCCATGGCATGATAACATGATAGCTTGGAAATAGTGTAAAACCCCAGTCCCTGCAACAGTTCTTGACAGTTTTAACAATAAGGATGAGATGCTAATAGATGCAACTTTCTAAAACAAAAAGAACCTTTATTGGAGTTCTTTATTTCTTCATAGAGTTCTGAGTTACCTTCTAGTGTTCTCTCATTTTAACCCAAAGAACTCCCTTTAACACTTTTTTTTTTTGGGGGGGGGGGTGGGTGCATGGTCCAGAAATCGAACCCAGATCTCCTGCATGGGAGGCAGGCATTCTAACCACTAAACTACCTGTGCACCCTCCTTTAGCACTTCTTGAAGGTCAGGTATACTGGGTGACTAACTCCTCAGGTTTTGTTTATCTTGGAATGTCTTAATTTCTCCTTCATTTCTGAAGGATAGTTTTGCTAGAGACAGAATTCTTGATTGACATTTCTTTTTCTTTCACTGGTTTAAATATAACATCCCACTGCCTTCTGGCCTCCATGGTTTCTAATGTAAAATTGGCTGTTAAGGTTGTTATTAATGTTATTAAGGATCAGTTGTATATTTGAGTTACTTCTCTGTTCCTACCTTCAAGATTCTCTCTTTGTGTTTGGCTTTGGCAGTCTGATTATAATATGTCTTGGTATGAATCTCTTTGAGTTTATTCTACTTAAAGCTTGCTGAGTTTTTGGAGGTGTACATTCATGTCTTTCACCAGATTTGGGAAGTTTGGGGCCATTAGTACTTCAATTTTTCTTTCTTTCCATTTTTTCCCTCTCTCTCTGTTCTAGTTTGCTAGCTGCTGGAATGCAATATACCAGAAACAGAATGGCTTTTAAAAAGGGGAATTTAATGAGTTGCTAGTTAACAGTTCTAAGGCCGAGAAAATGTCCAATTAAAACAAGTCTGAAGAAATGTCCAATCAAAGGCATCCAGGGAAAGATACCTTGGTTCAAGAAGGCCGATGAAGTTCAGGGTTTCTCTCTCAGCCAGAAGGGCACATGGCGAACACGGCATCATCTGCTAGCTTTCTCTCCTGGCTTCCTATTTCATGAAGCTCCCCGGGAGGTGTCTTCCTTCTTCATCTCCAAAGGTCGCTGGCTGGTGGACTCTCTGCTTTGTAGTGTTGCTCTCTCTGAGTCTCTCTGAATCTCCAAAATGTTTCCTCTTTTATAGGACTTCAGAAACTAATCAAGATCCACTCAAATGGGTGGAGACATGTCATCCCCTAATCCAGTTTAACAACCATTCTTAACTAAATCACATCAACCAGGGAGATGATCTCATTACAGTTTCAAATATACAGTACTGAATAGGGATTATTCTACCTTTAAGAAATGAGATTTATATTAAAACATGGCTTTTCTTAGGGGGCATACTTCCTTTCAAACCAGCACACTCTCTTTTTGGGACTCCTGTAATGTCTGTGTTGTCTCTTTGATGATATCCCAAAGGTCCTTATACTTTGTTTATTTTTTTCATTCTCTTTTCTTTCTGCTCCTCAGAATGGAAGATTTTAATCATGATATCTTTAAGTTCACTGAATCTACCTTCTGCCTGCTCATATCTGCTGTTGAACCCCTCTAGGTGATTTTTCAATTATTTTATTTTTCAGCTCCAGGATTTCTATTTGGCTTCATTTTTTTATTTCTATCTCTTTATTGATATTTTAATTTTTCTCATCACTCATCTTCCTAGTAGCCATTAGTCTTTGTCTATGGTTTCCTTTAGCTGTTTCAGCATATTTGTTACAGTTGATTTAAGTCTCCATTCAGTGTTTAGGCTTCTTCAGGGGTGATTTCTGTTAATATATTTTTTCTCTGTGAATGGGTCATATTTCCTGTTTCTTTATATGCATTATAATTTTTGTTGATAATTGGGCATTTTTAATATTACAAAATGGCAACTCTGGAAATCAGATTCTCCCTCCCCAGAGTTTGCTATTGATTATTGAAGGCCACAGCTAGTGTTTTGTATATATCACCTAGTATGACATATGTTAAGGTCACATGCAGATCAAAGAGAGTGGACAAATGTAAAAGATTTATTATACTCACAGTTCTCTAGGGGGAGGATAGCACGTCATACAGCACCACATGGAGAAAACACGTGGATTGGACATAAGGCAGAGAAAGCAAGTGGAACTAGTGAAGTGGTTTCTGTGTGGGAAACATCCAAGGGTGGGGCAGGGGCACCCCAGTGTAGGCTTTATGGGCTGTATTTGAAAGGGGTACCCCCACAACTGGGATCAGAATTATTGAGGAGTAACAGTTGTATAGATCAAGCTGGTGTGTCAATTTGAATCTGTGGTAGACCCCAGAAAAGCCATGTCCTTTAATCCTTATTCAGTATTGCCAGCTGGGAGCTTTTTGATTATCCCATGGAGATGTGACCCACCCAATTGTGGGTGGTAACTTTTGATCAGATTGCTTCCATGGAGTTGTGACTCCACCCATTAATCCTTTAAAAGAGGAAACATTTTGGAGAGAGTCCCTTTTTTAGAGCCACGAGAAAGCCAGCAGACACCTCCATGTTTGCCAGGCACCCTTCCAGCTCAGAGAGAAATGTTGAATGTCATCAGCCTTCTTGAATCAAAGTATCTTTCCTTAGATTGGACATTTCCATAGACTTGCTTTAAGTGGGACATTTTCTCAGCCTTAGAACTGTAAACTAGAAACTTATTAAATTCCCCTTTTTAAAAGCCATTGTGTTTCTGGTATACTGTGTTCCAGCAGCTAGCAAACTGGAATACTTGGCCACCTGAGTTTTCCTCAGATGTGAAAGTAGCAATTCATAGAAGCTAGAAAATGTGGTTCATACAAGTTCATCCGTTTATTTGGTGACTCTTCCAAACTATATATACAGGTCACTGAAGTTTGTATTTCCTTCTCTCAGTGGTCAGCCAGTGATCTGACAGAGATTTCCTTAATAGCCAAAATTCCACTGCCCTTTTTTTCATTAAGTAGTCCCATGATTGCTGAAGTTTTAGATTAGATTATTTGTTAGTCTTTGCCAGCTTATGGTTATTTCAGGGGTAGGACTGATTTTTTAAGCATCATATTCCACTATTTTCCATGATATCATTTCTTCCTTCTCATTTGATTTATACTTTCTTTGGTGTTCATTTTTGTTGTGGGTTGAATGGTGTCTTCCAGTGTCTCATAATATGACCTTATTTGTAAAAAGGTCTGTTACAGATGTAATTAGTTAAGATGAGGTCATACAGACATACAAAAGTGGGGTGAGACCTTAATCGATATGACTGGTGTCCATATAAGAAGAGAACCAGAGACAGAGACACACAGGGGAGAAGGCCCTGTGAATATAGAAGTAGAGACTGGAATTATGTAGTCACAGGCCATGGAATACCAAGGATTGCTGGCCACCACCAGAAGCTAAGAAGATACAAGGAAGGATTCTTACCTAGAGCCATTGGAGAGAGCATGGTCCTGCTGACACCTCAATTTCAGACAGCTAACCTTTAGAAGTGTGAGAGAATAAACTGATATTGTCTTAAATCACCAAGTTTGTGATAATTTGTTATAGCAGCCTTAGGAAACTCATATTATTTTATTTTTACCCTTTTAATTAGTATTTTTGCTTCCTGGAGCTTAGAGAATGAGAAGAGATCAAAGGTATTCAAAGTAATACCATGTTTTGTTTTGTAGGTTTTGTTTCTATTTTTGTTTTGCTGATTGGCCTTTTCTAACTTAACAACCAACCAGTACAATGTTTTAGCCATGCATGTTGTCTTACCACCTCCTAATTGCATTTATTAAGTTGTAAATGAATTATTTTCTTTATATAAAATAAAGTCAAAATAGTAACAACGAATCTCATTTTTTAATTATTTTTAGCCATAAGTAATGCCAAGTTTAAAAATTGTTTTGATATTTAATTTTTTTCTGTTCATTTTCTCTGCTCTGCTTTTATTTCAGGGTTCACATTTATCTTTAACTTCAGGGGCTGAACATATAAATTTTCCTTATTTAGGTAAGTTATATTTGTACTTAAATTGTTGTAATTTTCAATTACTTTGCAATAAAACTGGGAACATAAACTGGCTGGGAACATTATCAAGACTTTCTTTCACAAGATAAATTCCAGTATGATGTTTTATGATTATTGGCATTAAAAATCTATGAGAGGGTGGACAATGGTGGCTCAGTGGCAGAGTTTTCACCTGCCATGCCAGAGACCCAGGTTCGATTCCCGGTGCCTGCCCATGCAAAAAAAAAAAATCTATGGGAATTACAATGTCAGTGGGCAATTAGGCAAAGCAAAATACAGGGGGCCTTAAAACTAGAAACTTAGATATTATTTGACATTTATTATAATATTCATAAGCTATTTATTACATTGGTTTATCTGTATTTCCAAAGTTTTTGACTACTCAATAGATTTATCTAGTGAATAGATTTCTAATTTAAGTAACATCATTATGAGGACACATTCGACATATCAGTAAATCCAAAGGTGATAACCAAAATATTTAACAATCAATACAGCAGTTTAGGCATGGACCAACTAGATGAGACAATACTGTTGGATCAAAGTTCTGGAGGGCCCCCTGCTGGTCCAATTTGGAATTTGAGGGCAGGGTGATTACAAAGAGAATCAAGGTATTAAGAGTAATGCATGTGAGATAGTCATTTGAATGTCTTGAGGAAGCAGCTTTTTACCAATTAGTACTAAAGTGTTTTAATATTTTAGCAAATAGAACAGTTACAGTTGCATAATGACTGAATATCCACCCAGAGGAGATTGCAATAATCTAATTAAAATGAAGAGACAATAGAAGATAATTAGAACTCCTGAGAGGAAAGATGAGCAAATGAGCCTTTTTTTTTTACAAAATGCAAGCATCTCTGAGATACTGACAGTGTCCTCCAATTAAGGCTTAGAGGGGAAATACAAGATGGTAGTGTGACTAAAGTCTGTTTTTAGAACCAAGTCCCTCAGAATGGAAGTTTGACTTATCTCAAACAGTAGAATTTGGTCAAATGTAGGATTTTATCATGATTAGAATTTAATACTTTAGCCATATATGTATTATACATACATGTGTTATATACAAAAATAACAGTTCTAAGAACAGATATTGGGATGCAGGAATTATTTTGGAACATAGGTATCAGTGTCAGGAAATAATAATTTAAAAGCCAGGAAAATTGAAAGTACACTTAAATTATTATTTATTCTAGAAGAAAAAGTGACCATTTGGAAAAATGAAACATCGTAGAGATAATGATACTTAAGTACCCATAACTTCATACCTACAAACTTACATATCCTATGGGTTCCTCTAATCATGGAACAGCTTTTGGAGTAAATCTGATAGACCAGCAAGTTCCTTATTCTATTATTTATAACTATTGTTTATAGCTACTCCTCAGAGAGTAGATATTATTCTATCAAGTAACAGAAAATATTAATGAAGGGATAAACTGGGATCTCATGCCTACTTTGACAATAACCAGCTCTGTGACCTTAGACAAATCATTTGTCTTATAAAAGCCTCAATTTCACCATTAAAAAACTAAGAATGAAATTAGATGCTGAAAATAAATATTGCCATATATTGCCTTATTTAATCTTCATAACTTTTAAACATTTCATATATAAGTTATTTAGTTTTCATATAACCCTGTGAGGTTTAATACTATTCTCCTGATTTTATAGTTGAAGCAACTGAGGCATGGAAAGGTTGAGTAATTTGAAAATTCCACAAAAGAATTCTTTGAAATAAGCCATTTCCCAATCTCCTCTGAAGAATGAGGAGTCATTGTAAGCAATGTCAAATGAAACACTGGACTGGAAACAGTATCTATGGCATATCTAAAAAAGAAAAAAGGATAAAAAGTAAATGCTTGTGGGAGAAATGGGGTGGGACTTATTTTCTTATTGCCCACCACTAACTTGCCCTTGGGCAGATCATTAACTTTTCTGAATCTCAATTTTCTTATCTTTGAAATGAGAGAGGTGGTTTCAAGAACTGTTGGGTCTTTTATTGCTTTAAAATCTATTCCCCACCCACCCCACCCCCAAAAAGGTCTATATCCCTAAATTTAAATCTGAAAAGAGCCTTGTAAATAAATTCTTTAATAAGATTCCTAAGTATGTATTTAGAGTGGTTATACTTCCCATTCTACTTTCAATATGTTCATGCAGACCTATCTTCTATAATTAAACTCAGTAGCTTTTATAAAAACATTATATAAGATGAAAAACAGTGCAATAAGTTAATAGGATTTACATAGCCCTCTTGTTGAACTACTTGAATTATCATAACCTATAAGCAAATCAGAGGTATGTGCTTAGCTTAGTTACTTTGGAGCTACCTTCTTTGAGACCCTCTGGTTTCTGAAGGTCTCATATTTTAAATATCCAGTGAATCACAGCTTTGGATAATGTACATAATCTTTACAGACACAAAAGCATTCAGAATCATCTGGAGTGCAATGATGAGATTTTGTTTGTTTATATTTTACTTTATTTTTTAAACTAGCATTAAGAGCCAGAGTCAAAAGTAGAAGTACCCAATACCATTATTATAATCTGACTGAAAAACAGTCTTTTATGGACACGAAAGTACATACATAGTATGATGACATTTAATTTTAATCTTTTAACGTAAGCATTTAAGCAAAACTATTGAAAATAGAGTTATTAGGTGACAGATGCAAGAGAGCACTGTGTTGAGGGTCAGAGCAAAGGGATTAGCAATTATGATAATAAAAACAGTAAAATTTATATTCATTTTGTGCTTATTGTGTTCCAGACACAGTGTTAGATGCTTTAAGACCATTAAATCCACACAGCAAACCTATCAGGAAATATCTTCATCTTTTGCCCTAGGAGGAAACTGAGGCTCAGAATCAAATAAATTGTCCAAAGTTACGTTTGTTAGTTTACAGGGATATGATTTTTTTAATAATTTTTTATTACATAGGTTTTAAATTATTTTAAATTATTTTTTATTATGTAGGTTTACATAAAAAAATTCATGTATAAAATACAGTTTCAAATACCCCCCCATTGATATTAAACTTTGCATTAGTGTGGTGCCTTTGTTACAGTAGATGAAAGAATATTATAATTGTACTGTCAACTATAGTCTATAGTTTATATTAGGGTATGTTAATTTATCTCCATTTAACCACCGTATTATTAACATCTTTCATTAGTGTGGTACATTTGTTATAATTCATTAAAGCACATTTCTATTACTGTAATATTAACTATAGTCCATCATTTACACAGGGTTCACTATGTTGTACAATACTTTTTCTTTTAATTTTTATTCTAGTAATATATGTATGACCCCAAATTTCTCCTTTTAACCATATTCACATGTATAATTCAGTGCTATTGATTATATTCATGATGTTGTGCTATAATCACCACCATTCATTTCCAAAACTTCACAAATAAAACCCACTAAAAATTCTGTACAATTTAAGCATTAATTCCTCATTCCTACTCCTAGCTCTATCCCCTAGTAGCTTACATTCTAGATTCTGAGCCTGTGAATTTGCTTATTCTAATGATTTCATATCAGTGATATCACACAATATTTGTCCTTTGAATCTGGCTTATTTCACTCATGATGTCTTCAAGGTTCATCCATGATGGCGCATAAATTAGAACTTCATTCTTTTTTAATGCTGAATAATATTCCATTGTATGTATAGACCACATTTTATTTATCCATTCATTGGGTGATAGCTACTTGGGTTGATTCCATCTTTTGGCAATTATGAAAAATGCATGCCCTTGTGAATATTGGTGTGCAAATATCTGCTTGAGTCCTGCTTTCAATTCCTTTGGGTATGTACATAGTGGTGCGATTGTGGAATCATATGGTAATTCTATACTTAGCTTCCTGAAGATCTTCCAAACTGTCCTCCACAGTGGCTGCGCCCTTTTATATTCCCAACAGCAATGAGTAAGTGTTCCTGTTTCTCCACATCCTCTCCGACACTTGTAGTTTTCTGATTTTTTTAAATAGTAGCCATTCTGGTAGGTATAAAATGGTATCTCATTGTGGTTTTGATTTGCCTTTCCCTAGATGTGGAGAGTCTTTTCATGGGCTTTTTAGCCATTTGTATATCCTCTTTGCAGGGATTGTTTGAGTCAAAACAGCCTGTGCTCTTAACTGCTATGTTACACAATAATCAGAGACATCTGTAAAACATACTTGTCAAATACCATGAGTGCCACATTATTTATATAATCATTTTTTCATTCTTTTTTGGATGTTTGAATGCAAGATAAGGCCATTGGACAGAAAAATACAAATAAAAAAGGAAAACTTGTAAGTAGATTGATATGCTCTTAAAAGTATTGCTCACATTTTACATTATTTTGCATTAATTTTTACTGATAGTATTGTGCCACCAAGGAAGCATATTCTTTGCTATAAATTTATGAGTTAACTAAAAATCCATTTTATTATGAATTTCTTTTAGCATGTTTATTTACTATACATTTTTAAAATTATTATAAAGTAATACAAATATAACATTAACTTTAGCAGGCCACATTATGTAACCCTTTGCCTCTACCTCCTAAAAATGTAGCTATTGCTTAATAGGCAAACCACAATAGTACCAGGAAAATGTGAACTATCTTTGCCCATATATTGTGATATGAATTATCTGAAGATATCATCTTCCTCATCCCAATTGACTATTAGTACTTGAAATTATCTACTTTGAATCCCTTTATTTGCATCTTGAAATTTTTTAGTTGTTCAAGATTCAACTGTCTAAATGTCATGCCAGTAAGTAAGTATTTTAGAAATAGAACTGGAAATGCATAGCTTGGGATGAATATTAGGCAAGAAAGAAGTAATAAGATGAAAGGTAATAAGGGGAAGAAAACTTTGGTCTACTTCATATTTTTGCAGGACTTGATATACGAATTTCTATCATATATCAAGAGGGTTTAGTTACTTTAAAGACATCTATCCCAGACAGATAGAAACCTTCAGCAGTATTTGCAACAGGGCCATTCAAACAATTCATTTTTGTGATAGAACCAATGAGTTAGAGAACTGGAGGTTGTGTTCATTTGAACATAAATACTATGATAAAGATACATTGTATCATTTTAAAAAGATACATTGTATCAAAAGTATACCGCTCTAAGAGTCTCCAGGGGACCCACTTAAAGACTCCTAGGTACAGCACAAGCCATCTCTTAAATGTTAGTGTACTAAGGTCTTTAATAATAATTGTGCATTACAGGTGGGCCCCGGTGGCTCAGCAGGCAGAGTTCTTGCCTACCATGCAGGAGACCTGGGTTCAATTCCCGGCGCCTGCCCATGTTAAAAAAAGAAAAAGAAAATGTGCATTATATCCACCAGAAGGTAAACTCCTTGAGAACAAAATTTATGTTTCTTGTATTCCCAGCATTAGAACAATTCCTGTCACTTAGGTACTTAGTGAATACTTTTGAACGCGTACCTATATTTGCCAGGCCATTGGGTATAAAAATGAAAATAATACAGCCCTTGACTTAAAAGACCATATAGTCTTAGAGGAAAAGACTTACTTGGAGTAAATCATTTTATCACCGTAATATAATTGTTCTAAAGGAAATATATTTACGAGGTAAAGTAGGCATAGGCAAAGTGGTACCTGGCAGCTAAGGGTGATCTGACTGCTGGCTTGAAGTTATTGCACTCATCTTTCTATCTTCTGGGATATGGTATAGTGATACAATGAAATCACCTGGTAGCAATCGCATTTTCTCTATCTGCTTTTGGCTTATTGTTGTTAACACTAATAATTGCTGTCTACTCAATGCTCTGTGACTTCTTTGAAAAGATGATGGTAATGTTGGGAAAAGGATCACAAGTATACTCTAAATATAGTCTCCTACACCCCAGGTAGGACCATCAATATCAGCAGTAACCAAGGCTGAAGACCATCTGTGGACTTGGAACACTGCATTCCATGACCTCCCAGGGACCTGGATTGGGGGCAGTCAAAGCCTGGGTCAGGTGGGGATTATTTCAATCAGCTAAAACCCTGCACGTAGTGTGTGTTTTTTTTTGGTTAAAGGTCTCTCTACTTCACAATGACCATCCTGCTACCACTATCAGTCCTGAAATGTGCAATACCATGTCAGTAGGTCAAAGGCCTTATACACACTCTTCTGTCACCCATTGATATAGGGTGGAACAGGACGTAGGTGCCAAGGAGCGAGAAGGTGAGCTCTCAAAAGAGTGTGCAAGGAGGGCATCTGACACCTGCTCAGTCTAGTGTGTTCATATATCTTTGACAGTCTAGTGTGTTCATATATGTTTACATGCAAACAGTATTTGAGAATTGCTCTGAATTTCCCCAAAGCACTTTTATACATATCTTTATCTCATTTGATCATAACCTCATGCAGGATGCAAAGTCAGCAGTGCTCTTATTAAGAAGACAAGGAAACTGAAGTTAGTCACAGAGCTAGAAGTAAAAAGCCAGGATTGGCCTCCAATTCTCCTAATACCACTGGATTACCATGGCTGGTAGTTTCGAAAGTTCTGAATTCTGAAGTGTGTTAAATATGAGACTCTAAAAGAGAATTTTTTTCCAAGAAAGAAAATGAAATGTACATAGGTGAACACACACACACAATGTTTATTTAATTAGTATAAAAAGGTTCATCACTTCAGGAGGAGGATGTCAGCAAGATAGCAGATGCCATTTACCCCTGGTAAATGTGGCCCCCTTTAGAAACAGTGAAAAAATGGACAAAATCTATCAGAATTAACTTTCCCAGAATTCTGGAAAATGATAAGGATAGACAACAACTCATTGAACATTGAATCAAGGAAAACCTAAAATGGGTAAGAAAGCTGCAGGACACATTTATTTGTCCTGTCCTGGACCCTTTCCTTCCCAGGGCTCAATCAGCACAGCAGTCTGTGAACCCAGGTAGCTCGGCAGCATGGTGGCCCATGCACTTTCAAGTGCCTCATAATTACACACCTAAACAAATAAATTTGGTGTTTTGTAGAAAAGCCCAATCTACTCCTTGGAAGACTGATATAGGCATATGTTTGAGTTGCTTAACTGGGAATCTACCTGGGTCAGAGAAGTGGAGCAGAAAGGTGGAAGCAAAGCAGTGATATGAATCTGGACTGAATGGAGCCACCTGTAATAAAAGACTGATTGAGACAATGAGCACAGTACTGGCTCAGAGCCCTGGGAGGAGAAGCTGGGGAGAAAAACACCTTTTATAGAGTTAGCACATCAAAATGCTCCAATGTCTAGACTTCAATAAAAGATCACACAGCATACAAAGAAAGAGGAAGAGATCACCCATTCAATGAAACAAAATGAAACAACAGAGGAAGCCCAGACATTGGGACAATTAATCAAAAAAATTAAAGCAACACTTGAAAATAAGCTCAATAAGATAAAGAAAAATAAGGACATAGAACTAAAGGAAAACAGGAAGACAATATGTGAGCAAAGAAGAAATTGATATTTTAAAAGGGAATCAAACAGAAATTCTGGATATAAAAAGCATAAAAATGGGGAAAATTACATGAAAGGAGTTCAACAGCAAAGTTGAACAGGTAGAAGAAAGAATAAATGACTTGAAGATAGGAAAATTGAAATTATTCAGTCCAAAGAGCAGAAAGGAAAACATGCGAAAAAATGAGCAGATCCTAAGGGTCCTTTGGGAAACATGAAGATACCAACATAAGCATTATGGGAGTCCCAGGAGAAAAGAGAAAGGGGAAGAAAGGATATTTGAAAAAATTATGGCCAAAAACTTCCCAAATTTTGTGAAAGATATGAATATGCACATTTAAAAAGCCGATGAACACCAAATGGTATAAACTCAAAGAGAGCCATACCAATATACCTTACAGCCAAATTATTGAAGGCCAAAAGCAAAAAGAGAATCCTAAAAGCAGCAAGAGAGAAGCAACTTGTTCACATAAGAGATCCTTAATAAGAGTAAAGTTTCATCAGAAACTATGGAAAACAGAAAACAGTGGCATATTTAACATACTGAAAGGAAAATGTCAACCAACGATTCTATATCTAGCAAAACTGTCCTTCAAAATTGAAGGAGAAGTGGGGATAAGGAATGGGAAGTTAAGGCTTAAAATGTAGAGTTCCTATCTGAAACGATGAAAATGTTTTGGTAATAAAAAAAGAAAAAAGAAAAAAAAAACAAAAAACAAAAAAAAAATAGAAAATGTTTTGGTAATAGATGGTGGTGATGGTAGCACAAAATTGTGAATATAATTAGCAGCACTGAAATATATATCTGAATGTTGTTAAAAGGGGAAATGTTAGGTTGTATATATGGTAATAGAATAATTTTTTTAAAAAATCCATTGAACCCCTATGACACAAACAGTGAACCCTAAGTTAAACCATGAACTATCGTTAATAGCACAATTATAAAAATGTGCAGTCATCAATTGTAACAAAATACCACAGCAATGCAGGGTGTTATCAATAGGATGGTATATGGGAATCTTGTATTTTATGCATGATTATTCTGTAAACACACAGCTTCTCTAATAAAAAAGAAACAAAACAAAAAAAAGATGACATCAAGGTATGCCTGATAAATAAAAAGCTGGGGAGTTGATTAAACCTACGTCTTCCCTACAAGAAATGCTAAAGGGCTTCAGGATCAAAGAAAAGGACACAAGACAGTAACTTATACAAGATCCATGATGAATATAACAACATAGGCAAATATAAATAATATTATTATATTCTTGATATGTAACTGCCCTTTATATTTCTTACATGATCTAAAATACAAATGCATAAAAATAATATTTCTTAAAAAAAGAAAAAAGAAACAAAATAATATTTCTTTGTATTAGACACACAAAATATAAAGATGTAATTTGTGACAAGAACATCATAAAAAGGGAGTACAGGGGTATATAAGATCAGAGATTGTATGCTATTGAAATTAAGTTGGTATCAATTTGAAATAAGATTGTTAAAGATTTAGGATGTTAAATATAAATACCACGGTATCCACAAAGAAAATACCTAAAATTTATATAGAAAAGTTATTGAGAAGAGGAACAAATTGTTCTATTACAAAAGATCAATGACACACAAAATAAGGCAGCAATGGAAGAAATGAGGGACAAAGAAGTGGATTTAAGAGGTATAAAAAACAAATGACAAATGGCTGAAGTAAGTCCTGTTTTATCAATAATTACTTTGGGGGGGTAAATGGATTAAACCCTCCGATCAAAAGGGAGAGATTGGAGTGAAAATTGTGGGAAGATGGTGGAGTAGGAAGCTCCAGGAATCAGTCCCTCTGATTCAGGACACTATTTAACACGCAGGAACTGTCTGAATCAACCATTTTGAAACTCTGGGATCCAGCAGAACACTGTAAGCAGTCCAGGGAAGAACAGAGGGAAGAGGCTGGTAACTTATGGTAAATACCAATAAACTGCTCTCTCTGGGTAGTGGTCTCTGGTGCCCATCCCTGACTCGTGTGCTCTTGTGGCAGTTTGCAATAGAGTCTGGCCTCTGGCATAGCTTGCCTATACCAGAAAGGGGCATGAAAACCTACTTCCCCAAGATCAGGGAGGGTGGAGGGAGAACTGCCAATTTCTGATCACAGCTTTTGGTTAGTGAATTCAGATCGCTGGAGTCCTAGCTCTGAGGTCAACCATTGTTCCATCCTGCCCCAAACAAAGGCAGTAGAGGAGACAAAGTTGCTAAGCTTGCTCAGAGCTTCCGAGGACAGATAAAGGAATGCATTTGCTGGTAGGTCAAGAAAATGCTCCTAGAGCTCTTCATGGCCCCTCCCTCATCCCCTGTCCAGAGCAGTTTGGAGGCAGTCTGTGTGTCCTTTGTGGATCCCTGGCCTTTGTGAATCCAGCTGGGAAAGTCTGACTTGGAAAACTAAACTCTACCATAGCCACTGTCCCAGAATTTGCCCTCTGGCATAAGTAGCTTGAAGCAAAGGATCATCTGCTTTAAATCCAGATGTGGGACACCCAGGAAAGGTAGAAGGTCTTCTCCTGGGAAGTAGAGAGGGCATTTGCACACATTTAAACAGGGGAATACCTAAGCCACTAGAAAACAAAAAGCCAGAACAAAACAGAGACCCAGAAAATGCAAAGAGACTCTCACTTTATATTTGCCTTGAGTGGAAACTTCCTAACAAGAGGGGCTGACACTCAAGAAAATTTCTGTCCTATCATCAGTTGGCTATAAAAACAAGAAATAAACATCTCAAGATAAATCCCAGGGTTAACATTTTAAAATATTAAAATGTACTGTGTGCAAAAAAAGACTACAAGACAAAGAAACAGGAAATGACAGCCCATCCAAAGGAAGAGGCAAAAAATCTAGAAAACACCAATAAAGAAGACTAGACTGTGGACATAATGGACAAAGACTAAAAAATTTGTTTTCAAAATGCTCAAGGAAATTAAGGAAAATACAGGGAAAGAACTAGAAGATATCAGGAAAACAATGAATGAGTGATCGTAAATTTCAGTATGACATAATTTTAATTCACCTCAAGATATTTCCTAATTTTTCTTGTGATTTCATCTTTAACCCATTGATTGTTTAACAGTATATAGCTTAATTTCCACATATTTCTAAATTTTCCATTTTTCCCTCTGTTATTGATGTCTGGCTTCTTTCCACTGTGGCCAGAGAAGATATCTTGCATGATTTCAATATTTTTAAATTTATTGATACTCTTTTGTGACATTAAGCTACATTAAGTGGTACTTAGATTCAGTTGTCAACTTGGCCAGGTGAAGACACCTAGTTCTGTTGCTGTGGACATGAGCCAATGGTACGTGAACCTCATCTGTTACTGATTACATCTGCAGTTGGCTAGGAGGCGTGCCTGCTGAAATGAATGATGTTTGACTTAATTGGCTGGTGCTTAAATGAGAGAGTGCAATGTGGCACAGCCCAAACAGCTCAGCATACCTCATCTCAGTGCTCGCAGCTCAGCCCAGGCCTTTGGAGATGCAGAAAGAAATCACCCCAGGGAAAGTTGTTGGAACCCAGGGGCCTGGAAAGAAGACCAGCAGAGACCATCCTGTGCCTTCCCATGATAAGAAAGAATCTCAGTTGAAAGTTAGCTGCCTTTCCTCTGAGGAACTAACAAAATAAATACCCTTTTATTAAAAGCCAATCCATCTCTGGTGTGTTGCATTCTGGCAGCTAGTAAACTAGAACACTTAATATATGATCTCTCTCCTGAAAAATGGTCCATGTGTACTCAAGAATACTTGGTATATTTTGTTTTTGTTTGGTAAAATATTCTACATATGTCTGTTAGGTCTAGGTGATTTAGGGTATTATTCAAGACTTGTATTTCTTTATTGATTTTCTATCTACATGTTCTATCCATTATTGAAAGGAGGGTATTAAAGTTTCCTACTATTAAGTCAGAACCATCAATTTTTCCCTTCATATCTATCAGTATTTGTTTCATATATTTTGGGCTCTGCTGTTAGATGTGTATGTGTTAGTTTGTTAATTGCTGCTGGAATACAATATACTGGAAATAGAATGGCTTTTAAAAAGGGAATAATATCAGTAAGATATTAGAAAATTAAATACAACGATCTATAAAAAGAATTATACATGATGACCAAATTGAACTTATTTCAGGTATGCAAGTCTAGTTCAACATTTGAGAATCAACCTAATGAATCCTCCATATGAACAAGGTATAGAGGAAAAGTTATGTGACCATGTCCACTGACCCAGAAGAAAAGGTTATTCACAAAATCAATATCCAATCATCATGAAACTCTCAGCTAACTAGCAATAGAGGGTAACATCCACAACTTGATAAAATGGTGTCTACAAAAACTTAGTTTACATTATACTTAAATGTAAAGACTGAATGCTTTTCCTCTAAAATCAAGAACAAGACAAGGATGTCTGCTTATGCCACTCTTTTTCAAGTTTCAGTAAAAGGCAAAGAAAAATAGAAGTCATGCAGATTAGGAAGGAAGAAATAAAACTATCTCTGTTTTCAGAGGACATCATTGTCTAATAGAAAATAAGAAGGAATCCATTTAAAACAATAATAAGTGAGTTCAGTAAGGTTGCAGGATACACGTTTGTATGGAAAATTCAATTGCTTTTCTAAATACTACCAATGAACATATGGAAGCCCAAATTAAAAAAGGAAACCATTTACACTCATTCCAAGGAAAATTATATACTTAGGTATAAGTCTAACAAAATACGTACAGGATCTGTACAACATTTCAAAATACTAATGAAGGAAATCAAAGAAGACCTAAGTAAATGGTGAGACATCCTATGTTCACAAATTTGAAGAGTCAACATAATAAAGGTGTCAATTTCCCCATATCTATTGATTTAATTATTATTATTACTATCCAAATTCCAGCTTTGTGTAGATATAAACAAGACCATTCTAAAAAATATATGAAAAGGCATAGGTCCTAGAACAGTTATAACATCTTCAAAATGAAGACTAAAGTGGGAGGAATCACTTTACTCAAATTAAGGCCTACTATGTAGCTATAGTAATCAAGAGAATGTGGGATTGGTGGAGGAATTAGCATATAAATCAATGGAACAGACTAGATACCCCAGAAATAGACCCACAAAAAATAAGCCTAACTGATTTTTTTTTATGATGGTGCAAAAAACAATTTAATAGAGGAAAAATAACCTGTTCAACAAGCAGAGCAATTGGATATCCATGTGCAATATAAAGAGAGAAAGAAGGGAGGAGGAAGGAAAGATGGAAAAAAAGGAAATAAGGAAGGAATGAAGGAAGGAGCAAGGGAGGGAGAGAGAAAGAGAGGAAGAAAGAGAAAGAGAAAGAAAGAAGAATGAACTTACATTTCAGAAGCAAAATTTAAAAGTAATAAAGCCAGATGATGGTGAGATGTGGAGAAATTGTTGTTGGGAAATTTTATGGCTACTCTGGAAATCAGTTTGGCAATTTCTTACAAGTCTACACATGCAGGGGGTGTGAGGGTAGTTCAGTAGTAGAATTCTCACATGCCATGCAGGAGACCCAGTTCGATTCCCAGCCCATGCACTTCCCAAACAAACAAACAAAATATTCAACAAATGGTGCTGTAATAACGGGATACTCACATGGAAAAAGAAAGAAATGTGATCCCACCACACAGCATACAAAAAAAAAAATCCATTTAAAAAACTATACATGCAACTGCCATATGCCCTAGCAATTGCACTCTTGGGCATTTATCTCAGAAAAGTGAAAACTGATGTTCATACAAATGTTCAGAGCAGCTTTGTTCATAATCAAAACAAGGAAACAGCTCAGATGTCCTACAATAGGTGAATGATTAAGCAAACTGTGGTATAGCCATACCATGGACTACTACTTAGCAATAAAAAGGAACAAACTATTGATACACATAATAAACTGGTTGTCTTTTCAGAGAATTATGCTGAGTAAAAAAAAAAAAAGCCAATCCAAACAAATGTTACCCACTGTTTAATTCCATTTAGATAATATTCTTGAAATTATAAAAATGGAGAACAGATTAGTAATTGCCAGGGGTTAAGAAAGGGGTGGGACAGGAAGAAAATGGGTGTGACTATATAAAGTCAAAAATAAGGATCCTTGTGGAGATTGAAATGTTCTGTTTCTTGACTGTAAAATGTCAATACCCTGATTGTGATATTGTATTACAGTTTGCAAGAAGTTACTATGGGGGAAACTGTATAAAGGATTTACACAATAAATGTACCTATTATTTCTTTACAACTTCATGTTAATCTATAATTATTTCAAAAAAAAGCTTAATATTGTTAATTGAAGAAAAAGAAAACTTACCTTAAATATTTTTCTTAAGTGTAGTGGTCAGCTATGCAATATATAAATCTAACTCAAATTGAACAACATCAATTCAATTGATAATCCATAAAACATGGATTATATGCACTCAACAGATTTAGAAGGCCTAAAAGATCTGTCACCTAGGCAACAGGCTTGTAAATTGAAGACATCTCAATATTCTAGAACAAATTCATAAAAGTCTAAGCTAATTGCTTCACAAACAAGTAGCAAAATCTTCAGAATTCTATGGGAAAATAAACTTTGAAGTTTTTTGAAGTTAAAAGAAGAGTTTTCTATGAACCAAAGTAGACAGTGTGTTAAGGAAATGCAGTCTTTTGAGACAGTCTTCTGGAGTGCTAACCTGGATTGGAGAAGACTGATAACACCCCTTTCAACTCGCAGCTGATTCAGCTGATACTGACACTCTTTCAATAGTTTCTTCATACTTTTAGATCTCCTTCATAAATTAAAACTTTCTTCTACTTAAACACTGACGCTGGACTCTAAATCCTTTCTCCAAATGTGGGGGTACAGGAAGGTGAGGAGATGTTTTTATCAAAGAAAGGCTGTGTTTGATGATGATAAAAGCATTAGGATGATATAGTAAAATGAGTTTGGACTTTACAGGCAGAAATATCTACATTCACACCCTAATTCTTCCTCTTCATAAACATAAAACTTTGGGCATTTTACCTCTAAATTTCAATATTCTCACATGCAAAATGAGAATATTATCACCTACTTCAAAGAATTTTAAAGGGCTTGGAATATAATGGGCATTTTAGAAATGGTAAGTGTGCTGGTTTGAAAAGATTTAGAACTGTAAACTTGGTACTTATTAAATACCTCTTTTTAAAAGCCATTCAGTTTCTGGTATATTGCATTCCAGCAGCTAACTAGAACAAAAGGTATTATATTTATTCACCTAAATGAGTCTAAAGTAAATATGAAAAATAGAATTGTTGGGTCAAAGGGTATGTGCATATTTAACTTTGATAGATACTGCCAGATTATCCTTCAGAACAGACTTGCTAAATTACATTTGCACCCAAAATGTAAGAAAATATCTGTTATCCCATACCCTGATCATTTTAAGTTTTGTTAATTTGATGCACAGAAATTATATTCCTTTGCTTTTTTTTTTTTTTTTAACATGGGCAGGCACTGGGAATTGAACCCGGGTCCTCTGGCATGGCAGGTGAGAACTCTACCTGCTGAGCCACCATGGCCCACCCTTCTTTTGCTATTTTAATCTGCTTTTTTTTTATTGAGAATGACCAGTTTTCATGTGTTTTTTACCCATTTGTTCTGTTATTTGTTTATATAATCTTTGCTCATATTTTAAAATTTTGTTGGTTTTGCTTATTTATGTGTAAGAATGCTTTATATATTTGGGATAATAATGCTTTGTTATCTATGCTGCTTATTATCTATATTTAGCTTTCAGTGTCATTTCCTGCCAAGTGAAGAAAGTATGTCTATAAAAACCAACACAGAAACAAAGATGAAGAGATAGTGTCCCGATGACACTAAGCCATACCTAACCTTTAGATTTCCTAGTTATATGAGACAGTGCATTTCTTTTTAAACTTGTTAGTTTTAGAACTTATAAATCAGAGTTTTGCCTACATAGATCATCTTTTCCTACAGATTTGAAATGCAACATTCATCATATACTAAAATTCCTTATTTACATGGATTTGCTGCAGTACTTTGTATTCTGTTCTACACAATTTTGTCCTTTCTACTACATTACTATACAACTTTAAAGACTATAGCTGTCGATCTATTTTACTATCTGTAAGAAACATCTGTGTCTACTTTGTATCTTGCTTATTTCACTCAACATAACATTTTCAAGGTTGTGTTGTATCGTGCATCAGGACTTCATTCCATCTTACTGCTGAATAATGTTCCATCATATATATAGACCACATTTTGTTTATCCATTTTTTTATCAATTGATGGACACTTGGATTGCTTCCATCTTTTGACAATTGTGAATAATTCTGTAATGAACACTGGTGAGCAAATATCTGTTCAAGTCCCTGCCTTCAGTTCTTCTGGGTATATTTATATACTTAGTAGCGGGATTGCCAGATCATATGGCAGTTCTATAGTTAACTTCCTGAGGAGCCCCCAAACTCTTCTACAAGAGCTGCACTATTTTACATTCCCACCAGCAGTGAATGAATGTTCCTATTTCTCCACATCCTCTCCAACAGTTGTTTAATAGTGGCCATTCTAGTGGGTGTGAAGTGATATCTCATTGTGGTTTTGATTTGCATTTCCCTAACAGCTAGTGAAAAGGAACATCTTTTCATGTGCTTTTTATCCATTTGTATTTCCTCTTTGGAAAATGTCAATTCAAGTCATTTGCCCATTTTTAAATTGGATTTTTTTGTCTTTTCATTGAGTTGTAAGATTTCTTTATATATTCTGGATATTAAACCCTTATCAAATATGTTTTCCAAATATTTTCTTCCATTGAGGAGGTTGCATTTTCATTTTCTTGACAAAGTCTTTTAAAGCACAAGTGTTTTAAATTTTGATGAGATCCTATGTATTTTTTCTTTCATTGCTTATGCTTTGGATGTAAAGTCTAAGAAACTGTTGCCTACCACAAGCTTTTGGAGATGCTTGCCCACATTTTCTTCTAGGAGTTTTGTGGTTCTGGTTCTTAATTTAAGTCTTTGGCCTACTTTAACTTAATTTTTGGAAAAGGTATGAGATAGGGGTCCCCTTTCTTTTGCATATGGATATCCAGTTCTCCCAGCACCATTTGTTGAAGAAATTATTCTGTCCCAGTTGGGTGAACTTAGCAGTCTTTTCAAAAATCAATTGGCCAGAGATGTGAGGGTATGTTTCTGAACTCTTAATTCATTCCATTGGTCAGTATATCTGTTTCTATGCCAGGATTATGCTGTTTTGAGCACTGTAGCTTTGTAATATGCTATAAAGTTAGGAGGTGTGAGTCCTCCAACATCATTCTTCTTTTTCAATATGTTTTTGGCTATTCAGGGCCTCCTACCCTTCTATATAAGTTTGATAAGCTTTTCCATTTCTGCAAACTAGTCTGTTGAAATTTTGACTGCAATTGCATTGAATCTGTAATTTCAATTGCATACAATTGACATCTTAATGGTATTTAGTCTTCCAATCCATAAACACAGAATGTCCTTCTATTTGTTTAGGTCTTCTTTGATTTCTTTTAGCAATGTTTTGTAATTTTCTGTGTATAAGTCCTTCATGTCCTTGATGAAATTTATTTCTAGATGTTTGATTCTTTGAGTTGCTATTGTAAATGGAATTTTTTTCTTGATTTCCTCTTCAGATTGATCATTACTAGTATATCAAAACACTGCTAACTTGTTTTGTTTTATTTCTTTTTTTATTAAAACACTACTGACTTTTGCACATTGATCTTGTATCCCACCACTTCACTAAACCCCTTTATTAGCTCTAGTAGATTTGTTGTAGATTTTTTAGGACTTTGTCTATATAGGATCATGTCATCTGCAAATAGTGAAAGTTTTAGTTCTTCATTTCCAATTCGGAAAGTTTTATTTCTGTTTCTTTTTGCACAACTACTCTAGCTAGAACTTCTAGCACAGTGTTGAGTAACAGTGGTGACAGTGGGCATCCTTGTCTTGCTCCCAATTGTAGAGGGAAAGTTTTCAGTGTTTCACCATTAAATATAATGTTAGCTGTGGTTTTTCATATATGTCCTTTATCATGTTGAAGAAGTTTCCTTCCATTCCTATCTTAAAAAGCATTTTTTATCAAGAAATGATGCTGGATTTTGTTAAATGCCTTTTCTGCATTGATCAAGATGGTCATATGGTTTTTCCTCTTTGGTTTGTAAATGTGGTATATTACTTTAATTGATTTTCTTGTATTGAACCACCCTTGCATACTTGGGATAAAACTCACCTGGTCATGGTGTATAATTATTTTAATGTGCTGTTGGATTCAATTTGTAAGTATTCTGTTGAGGATTTTGCATCTATAGTTATGTAAAAAAACAAAAAAGGTCTGTAATTTTCTTTTTTGTAGTATCTTTATCTGACTTTGGGTTATAGTTTGCTAAACCTGCCAAAACAAACTATACCAGAAATGGGCTGTCTTTTAACAATGAGGATTTATTAGTTTAAAAACTTACAGTTCAGAGGCTGTGAGAATGTCCAACACTAGACATCATCAAGACAATACCTTCTTCCTGAATACAGACTGCTGGCAGTGCAGGACTCCCATGTCACATGGCACATGGTGGCATCTATTGGCCCTTCTCTCGGTTTTCATCGCTTTTGCTTCTTGCTTCAGTAGTTTCCTCTCTGTTCCTGTGACTGCTTCCACTCACAGGTGGGAAACAGTGGCTCAGTGGCAGAGTTCTCACCTGTCACGCCAGAAACCCGGGTTCAACTCCCCATGCCTGCCTATGTTAAAAAAAAAATTCCACTCACAATAGGTTTATACCCACAGGAATGGATTTGCTTAAAAACGTGATCATCTGGGGTCCACAAAACTTTGAACCATCACACACTGGTATTAGTGTGATGTTGGCATCATAGAATGAGTTGGGTAGTGTTCCTCCCCTTCAATTTTTAGAACATTTTGAGCAGGAATGGTATTAATTCCTCTTGGAATGATTGGTAGAGTTCAACTGCAAAGCCATCTGTTCTTGCACTTTTATTTGTTGGAAGGTTTTTGATGACTGATTCAATCTCTTTATTTCTAATTAGTCTGTCGTGGTCTTCTACTAGCTCTAGAGTCAGGCCTTCTATTGCTTCTAGCATAGGTTGCTGTACTGTACTGTAAGTTTCTAGGGTTTTTCTGTTTCATCTAAGTTGTCTAATTCATGGGCATACTGTTGTTTATAGTATCCTCTTATGACCCTTTTATTTCTATAGGATCAGTAATCATGTTCCCCTTCTCATTTCTGATTTCATTTATTTCCCTCATCCCTCTGTTTTTCTTTGTCAAACTAGCTAAAGGATTCTCAGTTTTATTGATTTTATCAGAGAACTAACTTTGGGCTTTGTTAATTCTCTCTATTGTTTTTTTAATTCTGAATTTAATTTATTTCTGTCAGTCTTGTTATTTTTTTCCTTCTGCTCATTTGGGATTAGTTTGCTGTTCTTTTTCTAGTTCCTCCAGGTGTACAGTTAGGTCTTTGATTTTAGCTCTTCTTTTAATGTAGACGTTTAGGGCTATAAATTTTCCTTTCAGCGCTACCTTCACTGCGTTTCTTAAGTTTTGATACATTGTGCTCTCATTTTCATTCATGTCAAGATATTTACTGATTTTTCTTGCAATATCTTCTGTGACCCACTGATTGTTTAAGAGTGTGTTGTTTAACTTCCATATATTTGTGAATTTTCCAGTTCTCCACCTGTTATTGATTTTCAGCATCATTCCATTGTGGCCATAGAAAGTGCTTTGTGTAATTTTAATCTTTATAAATTTGTTGAGACTTGTTTTGTGACCCAGCATGTGGTCTGTCCTGGAAAATGATCCATGAGTACTTGAGAAGAATGTATGTCCTGCTGTTTTTTGGGTGCAGTGTTCTAATTATGCCTATTAGTTCTAGTTCATTTATAATATTATTTAAGTACTCTGTTTCCTTTTTGACCTTCTGTCTAGATGTTCTACTATTGATAAGCGTGGTGTATTGAAGTCTCCAAATATTATTGTAGCAATGTCTATTTCTCCCAGCAGTTTTCCCAGTGTTCGCCTCATGTATTTGGGGGAAACATGGTCAGTTACATAAATGTTTATGATTGTTATTTCTTCTTGGTGGATTGCCCCTTTTATTAATATTTTTGTCTTTCTTTGTCTCTTATAGCAGTTTTACATTTAAAATCTATTTTGTCTGAACATTGGTATTGCTGCTCCAGCTCTGTTTTGGTTACTGCTTGCATGCAATATCTTTTTCCAACCTTTCACTTTCATCCTGTTGTGTCTTTGGGTCTAAAGTGAGTCTCTTATAGAAAGTATATAGTTGGATCATACTTTTTTATCCATCCTGCCAATCTTTTGTCTTTAGATTGGGGAGTTTAATCCATTAACATTTAATGTTATTACTGTAAAGGGAGTACTTACTTCAACCATTTTATTCTTTATTTTTTATATATCCTATCTTATTTTTGTCTCTTTTTTACCCTCTCACTGATAATCTTCATTTCTATACTGTCGTCCAAGCCTCTCTCTCCTGTCTTTCTCTTTCAGCCTGAAGAATTCCCTTAATATTTCTTGTAGAGCACATTTATTGTTGACAAGCTCTCTCAGTTTATGTTTATTTATGAATATTTTAAATTCATAAATTTTAATTCATTTTTTAATTTTTAAAGGACAGTTTTGCTGAATAAATAATTTTTAGCTTATTTAAGAAATTATTTTATTTAAATATTTAAAAAAATAGGTTTTATTTTCTTTCAGTACTTTAAATATATCATAATCCTGCCTTTTCACCTTCATGATATCTGATAAGAAATCGGTACTTAGTCTTTTTGTGGTTCCCTTGTATGTGACAAATCACATTTCTCTTCCTATTTTCAGAATTCTCCCTTTATCTTTGGTATTTGACATTCTGATTAGTGTGTGTCTCAGAATAGGATTTATTCTATTTGAGTTATGTTGCACTTCTTGGGCATTGTTTTAGTTTGTTGTTGCTTCCAGAAATGCAATATACCAGAAATGGATTGGCTTTTTTAAAGGGAATTTATTAAGTTACAAGTTTACAGTTATAAGGCCTTTATAAGGTCCAAACTGAGACATCCAGGGAAAGATGCTTTGACTCAAGAAAGGCCAATCTGGGAAGGCATGTGGTTGGTGGTATATGTTGGTCCTTTGGCTTCTGGTCTCAAACAACTTCCTCAGGGGCATTTTCTTTCAGCATCTCCAAATGTCTGCCTATGACAGCTCTGAAGTTTTTCCAAAATGGTTCCCTCTTAAAGGACTCTAGTAAGTGACCCACCTTGAATGGGTGGAGACATATCTCCAAGGAAACCACCCAATCCAAAGGTCTCACCCACAATTGGGTAGGCTGCATCTCCATGGAAACAACTTAATCAAAACAATCCCACACAACAATATTGAATCAAAGAACATGGCTTTTCTGGGATACATTACAGTTTTAAACCAGCATATTCTACCCTCAGGACCCCCAAAAGACATGTACTTTCCATATACAAAATATATTCATTCCATTACAATATCACAAAGCCTTAAACCATTTCAGGAACAATACAAATAACAATACAAAGCCAGAACCAATACAAAATCTCATCAAGGTCAGTTAAGGCAATTTAAGGGAAAATTCTCATCTGGCTCTGTATCTGTAAAACTCAGATCAAGTTATCTGCTGTCAATATACAAAGGAGGACCAGTCATAGGATAGACAATTCCATTGTCATAGGGGGAGATGGATAGAAAATAGAAGCCACTGGACTGAAAGAGTTCCAAAAACCTGCAGGCAAACTCCATTAGACTTCAAAGTCCATTAGTCATTCATCCTCAGGGCTTTAGAAAATGGCAGTCCCACCCTTTCCAAGGGCCTATGCAGCAGCACTGTTCTCTCCAAATGCTGTGGTGAGGGTTGAAACCTTGTGGAACTTTGGGGAGACTGCCTTTTTCTCGGTTACCTTCTCTAAGCATCAGGGCAACACCTGTGCTATCTGCCATCTCTGTGGTATACACTCAACCCCCTCAGAATAATGGGGCAGCAGCAAGGCTCTCTCCAGTCCCCAAGGAATGTACTCCAGCTTCTCTGAAGCCTGGGGCACCAAAACTCTTCCTGAACATCAAGACCAAAGGCCCAACCTCAGCTTTCAGGGCAAACTGCCCTCTCCAAGTGCGTGGGTGGATACGGTCTCTTGGTCTGGGGTTTCTTGGCTTCAGTTCTTAGTTTTGATGGTTCTGTCTTTGAAGTTATTTTTCCTTCAATTTGTTCTTTTTCTTTCCCTTTTAGTCCAGGCTGGCAGTGCTTCCATTTATACAGATCCTACAACGCTCTTGTTGGTTTTCTATATAGGACACAGGGATCAAAGCCATCAAAAACAATAAGACTTTCCATGAATCCTTTCTGGATAACTCCATCTCCAATCCTCACTTGTCTTGTAATGGCTGACTGCTTCCATGTTTGGTTAAATCCTCAGGTGGACATTGTTCTTTGTGGTCTCCTTTTCTAGAAGCCCAGAATTTTCCAGACCATCAGTTTCTGGTTTCTCTGTACTCAAGAGTTCTCAGCTTGTCTCTTTGCTATTGTATTTTACTGTAAGCTGCAAGGAGATGTCAGACTGTATTTTCCACATTTTGGCAGTCTCTTCAGCCAAGTACCATGGCTTACCACTTTAACCTTCCATTGACCACCAGAAATCAATTTTGCCAAATTCTCTGCCTCTTTAAAACACTTTAAAACACTTCCTTCCAGTTGACAATAACACATTCATCATTTCCTTCTAAGGCCTTATCAAAAGTATCTTTAGCGTCCACATTTCTATCAACAGTATCTTCAAAGCAATCTAGGTTTTCTCTGTGAAGCACCTCACAATTCTTCCAGAATCTTCCCCTTATCCACTTAAAAAGCTGAAACATGTTTGGTATTTGCAAACTGCAGTGCCCAACTTCTCTATTACCAAAATCTGTTCTAGTTTGCTAATGCTTCCAGAAATTCAATATACCAGAAATGGGTTGACTTTTATAAAGAGAATTTATTAAGTTACAAGTTTACAGTTATAAGGCCATTAGAAGAGCCAAACTAAGACATCCAGGGAAAGATGCCTTGACTCAAGAAAGGCCAATCTGGGAAGGCACGTGACTGGTGTCTGCTGGTCCTTTGGCTTCTGGTCTCAAACAGCTTCTTCAGGGGCATTTTCTTTCTGCACCTCCAAACGTCTCTGTCTGTGTTTTTCTGAAATGGTTCCCTCTTAAAGGACTCTAGCAAGTGACCCACCTTGAATGGGTGGAGACACATCTCCATGGAAACCACCTAATCCAAAGGTCCCACCCACAATTACTCTATCTACATGGAAACAACTTAATCAAAATGATCCCACACAACAATATTGAATCAGGATTAAAGAACATGGCTTTTCTGGGATACACAACAGTTTCAAGCTGGTTCAGACATGTTTATTTATGTCTTCCATAGAAGTTGGGAAATTTTCAGCCATTATTTCCTCAAATATTCTTTTCCTTTCTCTTCTTCTGGGACACCCATGACATGTATGTTTGTGCTCTTTGTGCTTTCATTCAAATCTCTGAGACCCTGCTCATTTTTTTTTCTGTTATTTTCTCTATCTGTTCTTCTGTTTGTAAGATCTTAATTGTCCTAACTTCTATTTTGAGGATTCTTCTTTTTGTTCGACTCTGCTGTTGTATGCCTTTAGTGTATCTTTTTTTTTTTTTTTTTTCTTGCATGGGCAAGCACCAGGAATCTAACCTGAGTCTCTGGCATGGCAGGCGAGAATTCTGCCACTACACCACTTTTGCTGCCCCCTCTAGTGTATTTATAATCTCTTCTATTGTGCCTTTCAGTCCCATAATTTCTATTATGTTTCTTTTTACTTTTGACACCCAGTACCATCTTAATATCCTTTATCTCTTAAGCCATATTTTCCTTCATCTCCTTAAATTGATTTTGGAAATTTGTTTGAACATCTTAGATTAGTTTTTCCAAATTCTGTGTCTCCTCTGAAGTTTTAATTTGTTCCTTTAACTAGGCCATATTTTTTTATTTCTAAGTTTAGCTTGTAACTTTTTGCTGGTGTCTGGGTGTCTGATTATCTTTATGAGTTTACTCTGAAGGTCAGTTTCTCTAGTTTGCAAAGGATTTTATTGTTAATTGCCTGAGTGTTAAGGCTTTTCATCTACACATGGTTGGACTTATTCTAAGTCGTTCTTATTCTAGACCAGTGTCTAACTGATCAGTTTTTTTGTTTGTTTGTTTGTTTGTTTTGTTTTGTTTTTACCTCTTCTTCACCTGATTCTTGTCCTGGATATGTGGTACAATTTTTAAGATTGCACTGTTGATGCAATTGTTCATCAACAGAAGCAAGCTTCCTTTCCTCTGTTCCTTCTACAGGAATCATGATCTATTCTGTTTTGCCTCTATAGTTTGTTTTTATACTCCTTTCATTGCCTCTAGCTGCTTTTGCCTAAAAGACAAAAAGAGGACTTTCCCAAGTCAGTATTTCCCAGCCAAAACAGGGCCAGGGACCCATGAAGGGGTTTTAGACCAGCTCCAAAGTGCCCATAGGAAAGGGTCAAGAATGATGCCAAAAGCCTTTTTGACAATTTCCTGAAGCTGCACTCTCCTCACCAACCAAGCAGATGGTGCCCTTCAGCAAACTGTTCCCCACAGCCCTGAGGAGTCCCTGCATCTTTAAACCTCTCCCACCTCCACCCCTGTTGGAAGCAGGTTTGTAACAATGGTGCTGTGTCCATTCCTGTTTGGGGCAAACTAAACCAACTTATGAAAGCTGGGACCTGATAATCTGAATTCACCAATCAAAAACTATGATCAGGGTGGGCCACGGCGGTCAGCAGGAAGACTTCTCCCTTACCATGCCAGATACCTAAGTTCGATTCCCAGTGCCTGCCCATGCAGAAAAAAAAAAACTATGATCAGTGCTCAGCCATGCCTCCACCCCATTGCCCCATTGTTGGGGAAAAGGACTTCCATGTCCCTCTCTGTCCTTAGCAGCCAGCCAAGGACTAACCCCAAGGCAGCACACCTCAAGAGTGGGAGATTGGCACCAATAGCCACTGTAGAGAAAGCTACTCAGTTCTTTATCACAGTTTCTCAACCTTTTCCTCCAGCTCTTTCTTGGATGCTGTACAGTGCTCCCCTGACTTCTGGAGCCCCTAAACAGTTGTTTCAGACTATTCCTAACTGTTCATTAGTTGTTTTTGGAGGAGGAGTGCGTCTTTGAGCTCCCTACTCTGCCATCTTTCCCAGAAGTTTCTTTCATACATGTGAATATTATGAACACCCATAATGATGTGTTGAGAAGGACAGTTCATCTCTATGGCACTTTTTCAAAAAGAATCATAACTCAATTCTAATCTTGAGAATATATGATTTCTTATTGAAGAAATATTAGATTCATCTTTGCAAGCTCTATAAAATTTGAGATTCTTATTTCAGTTTCATTGAATTTATAGATTAATTTGGGATGGTTTGATATTTTTACCAATTTTCATCCAGGAAAATTCAATGTCCTTTATATTCATCATTAAAATTTCATAATTTTATTCCTATATATCCTGCTTATTCCTTATAAGGTTAATTCCTATTTATTGTATAGCTTCTTCTGTAAATGTTAATGGGGGCTTTTAAAAATTATATATTCTAATTTAGTTAATATTTGTGTGTTGTATTACACAATACAAATATGATATTTTGTATATTGATCTTATGTTGGTCCATTTTTTGAAGCTCAATTCTATTTTTCAGCTTTCTTTAATTTTAAAAGATAAATGATCACATTATATCATTTGTCTCTTGACTGCTAATATTTCTTCCTCCTGTTCTTTTTCTAATCAGGCTAAGACATCTGGCATGGTATTGGATAGCAGTGAGAAAGACATTTTTGTCTTTTTCCTGATTCTAATGAATATTCTATTAGTGCTTCAACTATAAATGCCATACATGATGATGTAGGTTTCTTCAACATACCCTTTACTAAATTAGAAAATAATTCTTTTCTATTCCTATTTTATTAGAAGATATATTTGAAAATCAGGAATAAAGGTCATTTTTTTGCCAAATACTTGTCCAATTATGTATTTTTTCTCATATAATTTTTTTATATAATGAATTACATTAATAGCACTTGTGCTGTTGGACAACCGAAACTATACTAGTTTATACTAAGTAGGATATGGTATGATTTACTTATTTATAATTTTTGCATATACATTCAGAAGTGAGATCAATCTATAGATTTGTTATAATTCATTTGTTAAGTGTCAGTTTAATGCCTTTTATAAGAAGTGGATTTTTTATTACTTTTTTAAATAAACTTTTTATTTTTTAAATATTACAGATTTACATAAAAGTCGCCAAGATATTAAAAATAGTTTCCATATACATTAATCCAGTTTGTTAACTGGATTAATCCCCATTGTTAACGTCTTACATTGTCATAGTACATTTGTCAAAGCTAAGAAACCAATACTGGTAAATTACTATTAACAAAATTCCAGAGTTTTTTGGATTTCACCAGCTTTTCAGTTAATGATCTCTTTATGGTTTAAGATTCATATTGTGTTTAGCTGTCATGTTTTCCCAGTCTACTCTGGTTTGTGGCAGTTTCTCTGATTTTTCTTGTTTATTTTCATTGCTTTGATGGTCTTGGGGAGTACTGCCAAAGTATCCTGTAGAATTTCTTACAATCTGAGTTTGTCTGAAGTTTTTCTCAAAATTAGATCCAGGTTATAATTTTTTTGGAAAAAGTACCACAAAGATGAATTGTCCCTCTCAACACATCATTTCAAGGGTTCATGATGTCCACACGAAGCCATTGGTGATATTAATTTTTGTTACATGTTTAAGGTAATGTTTTCCAGGTTCTTCATGGTGAAGTTACTATTTTTCTCTTTTGCTACTCAATTTTTTAGAAGCAAGTCAGTATGTCTAGCCCAACTCAAGAGGTGCATGGAGGGGGAGATGTAGGTCAAGCTCTATCTCTGGAGGTGGTAGTATCTATATATATTATTTGGAATTCTTCTGTAAAGAAGATTTGTCTCTTCCCTCACATTCATTTTATTTTTATAAGTATAGTCTTATATGTATTTATTTATATTTTGGATTATAATCCAATACTTTATTATTTATTTTATTGTTCAAATTGTTCTAATTTTAACATCGGGAATTGTTTGGGGTGTCTGCTTTGTCCCTTTGACACACCATACTCCTTTTATTTATTGAGCACTTGCCTACTTTGGGGGGCTATAAAATGCTCCAGGTTTATCTTGTATTTTCCCTGCCACAGACTTATAATTAGCCATTTTACCATGGAGTCATGATTTTTTAATTGGAGAATGGTATTTACCATCCAAGCTCTGGGAACTAGGTATACCTGCTTGGGTGTACTTGTACTTGGGTTTTGCTTCTAGGCCCCTTCAGCAAACAAAGCTAGGTAATAAATGTATGTGTACTAACCTATGTATAAACACATATCTCTAATTTCTTCTGTATATATCCATTTGTATAAATATTTAGCTAAACATGAGCTTGTAGTGAATCTCTGATTCTAATACATTATCACAGAGTTAATTGTAGTCTTCCTTTTCTGTAATGTAACTTCTTTCTCCAACCAAGAGAAACCTGGCTGTCATCATCTACCATCCATTTACTTATTTATTCAGCCCCTGTTTTGGTTTGTTAAAGCTGCCAGAATGCAATATACCAGAAATGGTATGGCTTTGAAAAGGAGGAAGTTATTATGTTGCAAGTTTACAATTCTAAGGCCAAGAAATTATCCAAATTAAGGTACAAACAAGACGTTCCTCACTTTGTTTCTCTGAGCTGAATTTCATCTCTTGACTTACCTTGGCTCTCTCTAGGTTCTGGCTTGTTTAGCATATCATGGGAAGGTACGTGGCGACATCTGCTGGGCTCAGCCCATGTCTGGGCATCTATTCTCTCTGCTGATACTCCAAGCACCTCCAAACATCTGTGTCTCTGTCAGCTTAGATGTAAATGTTCTCCAAGCATCTGCGTCTGAGGTTTCTCAAAAATGTTTCCCCTCTTAAAGGACTCTAGTAAATTAATCAAGACCCATCTTGAATGGGTGGAATCACATCTATTCAAAAGACTGCACCCACAACGGGTGTGTCACATCTCCAAGGGCATAATCTAACCAAAAAGTCACACCCACAATTGGATGTGTCACATCTCTGTGGAGATAATCTCATCAAATGGGTTTCCACCCTACAATACTGAATGAGGATTAGAGAACATGGCTTTTCTGGGGATAAACAACATTTTCAAACTGACACAGCCCCCATGTGCATATAAAGCAGTTTCAGAATTGTTAACCTGCTCTATTCCCCATAAGAAATAAATTTACCAACAAAAAAACAGTGTTTAAGTACAGTTCATTTGTCTTTAGTCTTATGTTTCCAGTCAAGACATCATTTTCTAAAGTACCCTTTATGATAGGATTTATCATACTTTATGTACAGGTCAATGGTTTTAAGAAATACATAGAGACATGTACTCAATTACTTTTGAGGCAGAGAGTATAAAATCAGAGTAAAGCCCATCCTTTCCTAACCACAACCACACTATTGATGTTTCTCTTCTTACTTTTGACACTTTGCTTTCTACATTTTAGTGAGCTTCATTACAGCTTTAAATTCTGTAGTTGGGACCCTATTTCTTGATTTATCAACTTCAGGTGGAATATGCTGATCTAAAATCCTGAAATATGAATAATTTAGAGCATTTTTAGACTTCACATCTTCTCCAACTTTTCTTTTCAGTCTTATTAGACATTTATTTTTATTCTTCTAGTGGTTATCCATAAGGTTTTGAATAATAAGTTTAAAATGTTTCTTGATATTAAACCATAATTTAGAAAAGTTTCAAGTCAATGATGCAAACTTTCCCCCAAGAAAGTAGAAAACAGGAACAAAGCAAACATAAAGTGAGTAGAATAAAGATCAGAGTGTAAATCAATGCAATGAAAACAGAAAAACAATAGCAAAAAGTAATGATATCAAAAGTTCGTTCTTTTAAAAAATATAAATAATAAAATTGGCATACTGTTAGATCAGGAAAAAATATATAGAAGACAAAACATATAAAGCATGAAAGGGTGCATCACCACAGATCATAAGTGATTAAAAGGATAATAAGAGAATATTGTAAACAACTTTTTACCAACAAATCCAGCAGCTTAAGTAAAATAGATAAATTCCTTTAAAGACACAGGCTGTTGAAGTTAACTCAGAAAAACAGATAACCTGAATAGCCCTGTTTTTATTCTTATTTTAAAACCTTTCCATAAAGAAAATTCAAAGCAAATTTATCAAATCAATCAATACATCAAATGGATACTACATCATGACCAAGTCGAATTAATTGCAGGAATGCAAGATTGGTTTAACATTCAAAAATCAATCACTATTACCATATAGAATTTTTATATATGGTAATAGAATAAAATTTTTAAAAATATGGAACTGTACTACTCAGTAAATGCTAAGTTAAGCCACGGATTATAGCTAATAGTACTATTATAAAAATATGCTTTCATAATTGTAACAAATGGACCACACCAATAAAAGGTGTTAATAATAGAGTGGTGTATGGGAATCCTGTATTTTATGCATTGCTGTCCTATATACCCATAACTTCTCTACTAAAAAACAATCAATCACCAAAATTCTCCATATTAACAAACTGACAAGAAAACCCATATAAGCATTTCAATATATACAGAAAAGGCATTATAGATATTCAGCATCCATTCTTGATTTTAAAAAACACAAACTAATAATAGAAAGGAACATCATCAATATGATAAAGGGAATCTAGAAATCTCAACAGTTAACATCATACTTAATGGGGAAATATTGAAAGCTGTGCCTCTAATACTGGGAAAAAGAAAAGATTGACCACTTCTCAGTACTGGAGGTCCTATCCAGGACAATAAGGTAGGAAAAATAAAAAGCTTACAGATTGAAAAGGAAGATATAAAACTGTCTTTATTTACACATGATATGATTGTTTATGAGGAAAATAATGAATTTGTAAACAAGCTACTAAAATAAAAGTGAATTCAGTAAGATGTTTAGATACATGTATTTACATATGCTAACAATGAGCAATTGGACATTTAAACTAGTAGCAGGTTTATTCATAAATGCCAGAAATTGGAAGCATACAAGATGCCCTTCAATAGGTGAACAGACAAACTGTGGTACATTCATACCATGTGGAATAGCTAGTCTACAATTAAAAATATTAACTATCAAGCCATGAAAGGTCATGAAGGTGCCTTAAATGCATATTGCTCAGTGAAAAAGGCCAGTCTAAACTACATACTGTATGATTCCAACAATATGACATTGTAGAAAAAACAAAACTATAGAAAAAGTGAAAAGATCAGGGGTTGGGGGTAAGAGATGACTTGGTGGAGCACAGGGCAGTGAAACGATTCTGAATGATATTTGCAATGATTGTGTTCATGTGTCAACTTGGCCAGGTTAAGGTATCCAATTGTTTGGTTAAGTAAGCATTGGTTGGATCAATATTTCATGAACTTAAATTCATTGATTGAATCTATGGCTGGTTACATCTACAATCAACAGAAGACTGCCTTCAACAATGAGAGAAGACTTATTTAATCAGCTGAAGGCTTTTAAAGGAGAAGTGATGATTTTAGCAGTCAGAAGAGAGAATTTTTCTCCCTACTTCAGCCAGCCAGCTTCTCCCAGGGAATTCATTTAAAACCTTCATTGGGGTTTCCAAATTGTAGACTGCCCTACAGAATTTGGAGTTGCCCATCCCAACAGACGTGAGATAATTCTTATAAATATCTCATAATATTTACATGTACCTCCTGTTGGTTCTATTTTCCCTAGAAAATCCTGACTATTGCAGTATCATAATGGTGGGTACATGACTTTATGAATTTGTCAAAACCCATAGAACTGTACAACACAAAGAATGAACCCTACTGTAAACTATGGATATAGTTAATAATGTATCAATATTTGTTCACCAATTGTAAAAGACATAAAACACTGATGCAAGATATTAATAAAAGGGGAACCATACAGGTGAGCAGGGGAGAGGGGACATATGGTACTCTCTACTTTCTATGCAATCTTTCTATAAACCTAAAACTTTCCTAAAAATAATGCCTATTTAAAAATAGCATCAAATCAGATGAAAAACATGATATGAATTTAACAAAATTTATGCAAGTCCTGTACACTAAAAGTTATAAACTATCACAGTGAGAAATTAGCAAAAACCTGGATAAATGGAGAGATATACCATGTTCATGGACTGGAAGCCTCAATATTGTTTAAAATGTCAATTTTCTTCAAATTGGTCTATAGATTAAAAAAAAAATTAAAATTCAAATAATCTTTCTGTATAAAGTGACAAGGTGTTTGGTAAAGTAAAGGACCTAGACTAGCCAGCAGTTTTCAAAAAGAACAAAGTTGGAGGACTTACACTACTTAATTTCAAGACTTACTATAAACATAGAGTAAGGAAGATAGTATCATATTGTTATAAAAACACATATGGGACCAAATAGAGAGCACAGAAATAGAAACAAATTTGTTCACTTGCCATAAGCAGAAGGAAATTCTAAAAGTAAATATAAATTTATTAAAATGACAAGTACTCATCTATGTATCACTTCTTTCATTTAGCATAATGCTTTTGAGGTTCATTCAAAATCTCTCCAATTTTTTTGAGAGTTTGAGAACAATTCCTGTTCATTCTTTAAACCTTTGATAGGACTCAACAGTGAAGCCATTATTAGATCATGGGCATTTCTTTGTTGGGAGGTTTTTGTTTTTAATTACTGATTTATTATCTTTACTAGCTATAGGTTGGTTCAGATTTTCTATTTCTTCTTGAAGACATTTTGACAATTTGAATTTCTAGGAATTTGTCCATTTTATCAAGATCATCTTATTTAATGTACAGTTTGTATAATATTCTCTTATGTTGGGTATTGAGTCATGTATCCCATAAAAGACATGTTCAAGTCCCAACCCCTGGTCGTGTGGATGTGAACACATTTGTATATAGGACTTTTGCAAATGTTATTTTAAGGTTTGCCCAAACTAAATGAGGGTGGGCCTTAATTTAATATGGGTGAAGTCCTTAAAAGCAAAAGAGCCATCAGAAGAAAAAGAAGTCAACAGAATGCAGAAGAAAACAGAGAATATGTTCCCATGTGCCATGCAATAGAAAAGCCAAGGACCAAGGATTGCCAGCAGCCAGACCCAAAACATCAAGTCTTCAAGGAGAAAGCATCCCCTTGCTAGCACCTCAATTTTGGACTTCACCTAGCCTCAAAACTATGACCCAATAAACTCCATTGTTTAAGTCAACCCATTGTCTGGTATCTGTTTTAGAATTTGGAAAACTAAAACATCTTATAATCCCTTTTATTTCTTTAAAGTCAGTAATAATTCTCTGTTCTCATTTCTAATTTTAGTTATTTGCATCTTCTCTTTTTCTTAGTCAGTCAATTAAAGGTTTGTCAATTTTGTTGATCTTTTCATTGATTATTTTTTCCTCTATTTTATTTACTGCTTCTCTAATCTTTGTTACTTCCTTCCTTCAGATCTCTTTGTGCTTAGTTTGCTCTTTTTTTTTTTCCAGTTACTCTAGCTCTAAGGTTAGGTTCTACTGATTTTAGATCTTTCTTTCTTTTTTTTTAATGTAGGCATTTATAGCTATAAATTCCACCCTGAGCACTGTTTTGCTGCATCCAGTTATTTTGGTATGTTGTGTTTTCAGTGTTATTTATCTCATTCATCTCTAGTTTCCACTATTATTTCTTCTATGACTCATTGATTGTTTAAGAGTGTTTTGTTGAGGGCCACCAAAACTGACAGAGTTACCAGAACCAACAGAGCCCACTTAGCCAGAGACTGTTGGAGATGAAGAAGGGAAACACCCCTGGGGAAGCTGTTTAAGAAGCCTGGAGAGAAATCTAGGAGATGTCACCATCTGTAGATGATACAGATAGAAATGATGCATTTGTTATTGCAAACTGGAAGGAAGGTAATCCTTATTTTAAAGTGGCAAAAAAATCTGGCAAAATTGACCAGCTTTGGATGGAAGGCAGATTTTAAAAGCCATGAACTTGGATATTTAGCAGAAGAGATTTCCAAAGTAAATGTGGAAAGTGCAGCCGGGTTTCTCCTTGCAGCTTATAGTAAGATATGACAGGAAAGAGGTAAGTTGAAAACTGTATTCTTGAGTACAAAGAAACCAGAAATTGATGGTCTGAAAAATTCTGGGCTTCCAGAAAGGGAGACCCAGACAAGTGCCCCATGTGAGGATTTAACCAAACATGGAATCAGTCAGCCATTTCAGAAAAAGCCAGGATTGGAAATAGATTTATCCAGGAAGGATTTGTGGGAAGTCCTTTTGTCTGATGGGGATGATCACAATGTACTGCTTAGAAAACCAACAAGAGTGTTGTGGGATCTGTATAAGTGGACTAAAGGGACAGAAAAGAGACAAACTGGAGGAAAAATAACTTCAGAGGCAGAACTATGGAAACTAAGGTCTAAAGTCAAGAAACCTCCAGCCAGGAGTGTGAACCTACCCAAGAACTTGAAAAGGGTGAATTTGCCCCTAAGGCAGAGGTGGGCCTTCCACCTTATTGCTCAGGAAGAGTTGTGCTGCCTCAGGCCTTGGAGAGGGAGAGAAGACATTCACTGGGGATTGGGGAGAGCCTGGCTGCCACCCCATTGTTTTGGAGGGGTTGAAGATGTGCCCCAGAGATGGCAGAGAGCCTGGGTGTGGCCCCAATGTTTAGAGAGGGTGGAGCTGAGAAAAAGGAGGTCTCCCCAATGTCCCCCAAGGTTGAATTTGGACAGAGCTGGGCCACTGTGTAGGCCTTGGAAAAGAGTGTTTAATTTTGAGGAGATCCCATTTATCTATTTCTTTGTTTACTTCTTTTGGTTTGGGTATAAGGTCTATGAAACCACCTCCTATCACATTTATGAGACATTTCCCTACATTTTCTTCCAACAGTTTTATTGTCTTAACTTTAAGTTTAAGTCTTTGATACATTTTGAGTTAATTTTTGTGTAGGTAGTGGGATTTGGATCCTCTTTCATTCTTTTGCATATGGCTATCCAGTTCTCCAAATACCGTTTATTGAAGAGACTGCTCTGTCCCAGGCGGGTTGATTGACCACCTTACTGAAGATCAGTTATCCATACATGAGAGAATTTATTTCTGAACATTCAATTCAATTCCATTTCCATTGGTCAGTACATCTGACTTTATGCTACTACCATGCTGTTTTGACTACTGGAGCTTTATAATATGCTTGAAAGTCAGGTAGTGTGAGACCCTACCCCACTTCATTTTTCTCTCAAGATATCTTTAGCTATTTGAGGTACCCTCCCCTTCCAAATAAATTTGTTTGTTGGTTTTTCTATTTCTGTGAAGTAATTTATTGAGGTTTTAATTGGTATTGCATTGAATGTATAAATCAATTTGGGTAGAATTAGCATCATAACTATATTTAGACTTCCTTTCCATGAACACAGTGTTCTAGTTTGCTAGCTGCCAGAATGCAATATACCAGGAACAGAATGACTTTTAAAAGGGGTAATTTAATAAGTTGCTAGTTTCCAGTTTCAAATATCCATGAGAAAATGTCCCAGTTAAAGCAAGTCCATAGAAATGTCCAATCTAAGGCATCCGTGGAAAGGCACATGGAGAACACCGCCAGGGTTTAACTTTTGGCTGGAAGGGCACATGGTGAACACGGTGTCATCTGCTAGCTTTCTCTCCTGGCTTCTGGTTTCATGAAGCTCCCCGGGAGGCGTTTTCCTTCATCTCAAAAGGTTGCTGGCTCGTGAACTCTCTGCCTCGTGGTGCTGCAGCATTCTCTGCTCTCTCTGAATCTCTCATTCTCCAAAACATTTCCTCTTTTATAGGACTCAATAAACCAATCAAGACCCAGCCAAATGGGTGGAGACATGTCGTCACCTAATCCAGTTTAACAACCACTCTTGACTAAATCACATCATCCAGGGAGATGATCTGATTACAGTTTCAAACATACAGTATTGAATAGGGATTATTCTATCTTTATGAAATGGGATTTTGATTAAAACATGGCTTTTCTAAGGGGCATATATCCTTTCAAATCAGCACACACAGTATGCCCTCCCATTTATTTAGGTCTTCCAAGATTTCTTTTAGCAAATTCTTGCAGTTTTCCATATATAGGTCTTTTGTATCCTTAGTTAAATTTATTCTTAAATACTTGATTTTTAAATTGCTATTATAAATGGAATTTTTTTCTTGATTTCCTCCTCAGATTGCTCATTACTAGTTTATAGAAACACTACTGATTTGTGGGTGTTGATCTTGTACCCTGCCCCCACTTTGCTGTGCTCATTTATCTCTATCCTTGAGAATGATCCATGAACACTTGAGAAAAATGTGTATCCTGTTGTTGTGGGTTGTAATGTTCTACAAATGTCTGTTAAGTCTAGTTCATGTATTTTATTATTCAAAACTGTGTGTAATGATCCTCTGTGTAGATGTTCTATCCATTGATGAAAGTGGGGAATTGAAGTCTCCAAGTATTATGGTAAAGATGTCTACATCTCTCTTTCATATTGTCAGTTTTTGCCTCATGTATTTTGGAGCATTCTGACTTGGTGCATAAATATTTATGATCATTATATCTCTTTTTAAATTTTTCCTCTTATTAATATATAGTTCCTTCTTTGTCTCTTTTAATTGTTTTACATTTGAAGTCTAATTTGTCAGATATTGGTATACTTCTAGCAGTTCTGTCTAATGAGCTGTTTTTTTGTTTTTTTGTTTGTTTGTTTTAAAAAGGCCTCTTCAGGCTGGAGGGAACTGCCTGAAAATGTAGAGTTGTATTCCAGTAGCCATGTTTCTTGATAATGATTGAACAATGATATAGCTTTCACAATGTGACTCTGTGATTATGAAAACCTTGTGTCTGATTCTCCTTTTATCTACCATATCAACAGAAGAGTAGAACATATGGAATAAAAATAAGTAATAGGGGGAACAAATGTTAAAATAAATTTAGTTTGAAATCCTAGTGATAAATGAAAGCGAGGGGTAAGGGGTATGGTATGTATAATCTTTTTTTTCTCTGTTATCGTTTTATTTCTTTTTCTGTTGTCTTTTTCTTTCTTTTTCTAAATCGATGCAAATGTTCTAAGAAATGATGAATATGCAACTATGTGATGATATTGTGAATTACTGATTATATATGTAGAATGGAATGATATCTTAATGTTTTGTTTGGTTGTTGTTGATTTTTTTTTAATTAATAAAAAAAAGAAATAGAAAAAAAAAAGGGCCTATTCAGAGCCAGATGCCACTCCCTGGTTTGCCCATCAGGAGCTGGACTTAGTACATGACTGTATGTCTCCCCAGGCTCTCTGTGCCCCCTTTTCTTGGGGTCCAGCCCTTTTCCAGTATTTTCTTTTGTCCAACTCAAAAAGCCTCTGTTTTAAATTTTTTTCTATCAGTCTCACCCCCTCTTTGCTATAGCAGAAACTTCTAGTTCTTTTATTGCTGACTCCAGGTTTATTTATCTGTGCTCAGGGCCTGTTTTCAGCTTTCCAAATTTGTTAATCAATTCTGCGATTGTAGCTCTGTTGAGCTTTCTTTCTACTAGTAAAGCCTGTTTTCTTTTCCCTCAGGAAACCAGCCTGCCATGCCTGTGCCCCACATCTTGGGGGACTTACAGTTCTGTGGGGGATCTCAGCCATTCCACCCATTCTGGACTGGTGTCCCCTCAGCAGTTGTTCTGTACAGTTCCTGGCTATTTACTAGTTACTCTGGAGGATGAACTACATTCCACATCTCACTAGGCCACCATCTTACCTGACCTCTCAATTGATCTTTCTCTTAGTTGCTGTCAACCTTTGACCATTTTCCAGAATTCTGACAAAGTTGATTCTGACCATTTTACTTGACTTTTTGTATGTTTATGTGGAGGCACAGGCCTTTGAAACTACTTCCTCTATCATTTTCTCTGATATCACTGTAGGAGGTGTGTTTTGAGAAAAGATCTGCTCAGATTATTAGAATCGAAAGTGAAACCAACCATGTGACGACCTAGGGGTAGAATATTCACTCTTGAACTTCATATCCTATAACTTAAACACTATAACATGAACAGTACAACTTATGTCATATGATAGGAGGAAAACAAATATTTGCTTATGTTCAAATACAAACATACTCATAACAAAACAGGGAGAAAATATTCATGCCATCACAGTCTTCATTTCTGTAACTGGTCACATGGTCACAGTTCATATTTATCACTACCAATTCCATGTACCCTTTGCCCTCAGCAAGCACTTCAGTTGGCTGTAGTTCTTTGCCAGGTGGGGTGACCCAGACCTTCATTCCTGAAGTTTCAGGAACATTGGTAGTCCTATCCAGATTGACTTTAATCACCAGGCTATGGTAGTACTAAGAGACACTCTAGGGGATTTCCTGTATTCCAGGAAAACTCTTTTTTACCTCTATTGTGTAATTGCAGTCTTATTTCCCCTTAATAGTCAGGATCAATCACCCCAGACAGTACAGTAATCCCCTTTCATGGCTATTGATCCAGTCTCATGAGAAGTCCATAGTGGCCAAGTGGCACTCTTAACTTCCAGTTCAAGGGAATCATTTTTGTGTCTTCAGGTAGGAGCACTCCTCCTTTTGGAACTAAGACTTGTAGAATAGCAAAGCTTGAAGTTCCAGGAGCAGGAAGCAAAAATTTTTCTAGTGCATCACTAGGGGTGATGGTGAGTGGTGCCATTCCCATTTCCACCCCTCGATTCCTGGACCCATGAATCCTGGCTATGCAAGAAAGAGCACCATATAGTTGATGCTGATTTAGAACATACACAGCCTCCTGGAGAATACTGCCTCAGCCCTGCAAGATATTACCACCGAACTGGCACCATAATTAGGTCTTCAAATGGCCATGCCCCCATTCTATCAACCCAGCTGCCTCTGGATGATGGTAAGACCAGAGAATCCCATGAGCATGTGCCCATTCCCACACTTCATTTGCTGTAAAGTGGGTTCCTTGATCAGAAGCAATGCTGTGTGAAATACCATGATGGTAGATAAAGCATTCTGTAAGTCCATTTTGCAGAAGAATTGCGTGCAGGGAAAGTAAACCCATATCTAGAGTATTTGTCTTTTCCATTTAGAATAAATCACTTCCCCTTCCATGGTGGAAATGGTCCAATGTAATCAACCTGCCACCAGGTAGCAAGCTGACCACCTTGGGGAATGGTGACATATTGGGGACTATGGGTCTGTGCTGCTAGTAGATTAGGCACCCAGCAGTGGCCATAGCCCATCAGCCTTGGTGAGCGGAAGTCTGTGTTGCTGAGCCCATACATGATCCCATCCTTACCACCATGGCCACTTTGTTCATTAGTCCATTGGGCAATAGCAAGAGTGGCTGGAGAGAGATGACTTGTATCCACAGGATGAGTCATCTTATCCACTTGATTATTAAAACCTTCCTCTGCTGAAGTCACCCTCTGGTGAGCATTCACATGGGATGCAAATACTGTCATGAGAGCTGGCCTGTAAGGGCCTGAAGCATGGACAAGGTCCTCTGGATGCCTGGGCCTAGCACTCTCAATCCCTATGCCCCATTTGGCTTTTCCTAAGCCCAGGTGATGGTGTACACAGAGAACCCAGGTGGGCTTCCAGCCAGGGTAATGCTAAGACAGACCATGGTGTACAGCTTCAGGTAACTGAGAAACTAAGGCCCAGCAGAGGCCTGGAAGGCCATAGCAGGTGCCACCAGCCTGCCACCTGGATCTTGACACACTTCTACCTGAAGATTATAGTGAAATGAGCTTCCAGGGACTGAGTTGACACTGAAGACAGGAGTGGGGACTAAGGCAGGGGGGGTGCTCTGTCCTAAGGGGCCCAACTGTATAATTTTTTAAAACCATAGCTTCCGTGAAGCCACTGCTGAGGTAAACACTCAGGCTTGTAGCCTCCCTCTAACCTGGATCCTTTAAAGAGCCTGGGGGCAGTTTTAAGAAAATCTAGTTTTTTATAACATTTTTTATTGTGGAATATAACATATATATACAAAAAAAAGCAATAAATTTCAAAGTATATTTTAACAAGTGGTTTTAGAATGAATTTCAAAGTATGGTATGGATTACAGTTCCACAATTTCAGATATTTCCTTCTAGCTGCTCTAAGATACTGGAAGTTAGAAAATACCAATATAAGATTCGGTAGTCATACTCATTTGTTAAAGCCTATCTTCTCTATTGCAACACTTCCTATACCTTTGACCCTTCTCCCAAACTTTAGGGATATTTGGACAGTGATAGTTCTAACTTCTTGATGTTAAAAAGGGTTCTTGTTATAAGGTAGGGGGATACAAATGGTTGATGCTCTTACAGAGACTGTTAACTCTGGGTTTCAGAGCTTATCTGGCCTAGGAACCATCTGGAGGTTTTAGGTTTCTGAAAAATAAACTTAGTGAGTGAAACTTTGATAGAGTTTCAGATAAAGCCCTGGGTATCCTTTAGGGTTTACAAGAATACTGTTCATTAGGGATTGGCATAACAGGGCAATTAGCAATATCTAGCTGAAGCTCGCATAAGAGTAACCTCCAGAATAGCTTCTTGATTCTATTTGAAATGTCTTGGCCATTGATGCCTTATTTTGTTACATTTCTTTTCCCCATTTTGGTCAAGAAGGCATTCTCAATGCCACAATGCCAGGGCAAGGCTTATCCCCAGGAGGCATGTCCCATGTTGCCAGGGAGACTTATACCCCTAGTGGTTATATCCCATGTAGGGGGAAGGGTAATAATTTTAGTTGCAGAACTGGGCTTAGAAAGGGAGGGTGTTGCCACATCTAAGCAACCAAAGAGGTTCTGTGAAGTAACTCTGTAGGTAGATTTAACTTCTCTGTTACAGATAAGTTTCATTAGAACAAACCTCAAGATCAAGGGCTTGGCTTATTAATTTGGGAGTTTCTAATGTTTGAGAAAGTATCAGGGGAGAAAATCTAGTTTTGCATAGTAGAATAAAGCAGCAATATACTTCTGTGCTGGTTTGAAAGTATTATATATCCAGAAAAGCCATGTTTTAATCCTTGATCCAATCTTATAGGAGCAGCCATTTCTTTTAATCCTAATTCAATATTGTAGGCAGAAACTTTGATTAAATTATCACCATGGAGATGTTGTGCACCCAATTGTGAAGGTGACCTTTGATTAGATGGAGATGTGACTCCACCCATTCCAGGTGGGTCTTGATTAGTTTACTGGAATCCTTTAGAAGAGGAAACACTTTGGAGAGATTCAGAAATGACAAAGGCTACAAAAATGACAGAAGCCTCAGAGCTGACAGAAACTTCAGAACAGAGTTGACACCGATGCCAACACGTGGAGAAGAGAGGTAAGGATATTTGGAGATGCTTAGAGCCCTGCAGACAATGCCATGAGATGTTAAGCAAGCCAGAACTTGGAGAGAGTAAAGGGAAGCCAAGAGATGAAACCCAGCCTCAGAGGAATGCCCACAGGATCAAAAGCTGAAAGCAACAGAGCCCAGGAGCAAGGGACCAGCAGATGCAGCCGCATGACTTCCCAGCTGACACAGGTCCAGACCCATTGGCCTTTCTTGAGTGAAGGTAACCTCTTGTTGGTGCCTTAACTTGGACATTTTTATAGGCTTAGAGCTGTTAACATTTTTTTTTAAATCTGCATTTATTTATAGTATTTTGCCCAGTATTTGATAATGCTAAAAATGGACTTATAATCACAAAGCAGGTTAAACACGATGTGTCATATACTATATAAACAGTTTTGAATGTTCAGTCTCAATTGGTCAGAAATACCCAGAAACTTCAATATTTAAGAATAATTTGGCTGAGTATTGCAAATGATTTTAAACAATTACTCTGTATGTTTTTAAAAACTAGATAGATATTGAAGTCTATCACAATGAGGAACTTCTAACATGACTTAATAGATGTTCATTTATTCAGTACTTCAAACTAATTTAGAACTCTAATATCAAGATGACCAAAATATAGTCTGCTACTAAATAATTAGAAATGTTATGAACACAGAATTTTAAAAAAAGAAAAATCAAAGGTTTTTAATCATATATATTAAAAATAAAAATTAGGATGACCAAATCTTCCCAATTTAAAGGGAGAATAAGAACAACAGTCTGCTAACTTTTCATTCACTTGCTACAAAGAATATACTATATTATAGTATAATTGAAATGAAACATCTTGAATGGCTAAAATTTCATATATTTTGTTCCATATAAATTTCCTATACCAAATGATAATTTGTTCCTTCAAATTTGGGTCTATTTTCAACATAGTGTGGAATACACATTTAACCTCTTCTTAAAAAAGAAAAGGTTTTCCACAGCCATAAAGTTAGGTAATAAAAGTAAGCTTGAAATATATATATATAAATCTTAAGTCCTTACTTCCTTAAGATTAACTAAGAGCTTTTCTGGCTTCTCTTCATTGCACACTTGTGAAGTCTGAGTTAGGACTCTTCATAAACAGTGCTATGAATTTATCACCAAGAAAAGTTCATCTATTTCATTCCCTTTGAGGAAGGAAAAGTCTCATGCCTTAGGACCTCATTTTTTATTTTATGCATTTAAAAATGATTAAATACTTTTTTAATATTCTTGTGGAGAAAATTCCAATTTTTCAAACTTGAGTCATGTCCATGATTTCAGATCATTTCATCGTCCCATCCCTTCTTTTCTCCTTTCCTCCTGTAATATGAGGTAACAAGTCTTTAGTAGTCTGCTTTAGATCATTCTCACCCTCAGAACTGTAAACTTTTAGCTTATTAACTTTCCCTTTTAAAAAGCTGTTCCAGTTCTGGTATATCACATTCAGGCAGCTTACAAACTAGAACAACTAGTTTTTCTAGAAATTACAAATAGCCATTTTAAAAACTCGACAACTTCCTTAGCAGGATATTCTGCTTCTAAGCAGGGACCTATCTTGGGATCTCCATCAGTTATCTGTAAAGTTAGGAGTGAGGCATGTGAAATAAAACAAAAGCATTTCTAATACTGAAACATACAAAGATAAAAATCACTCTCAATTTTCAATACCTATGTAACAAAATCTCAAATGTAAAAAGACAAGAAAGGACAAAAGACTTAAACAGACATTTCTCCAAGGAAAATATGAGAATGGCCAATATGCACTAATGATCAACATCATTAGTCATTAGGGAAATGCAAACCAACCACGATCATACCCACTAACTAGTATTAAAAAAAGAAAACAGAAATTAATGTGTCAGTGAAAATGTGGAGAAATTAGAATTCTATATTGCTGGTAGAAGTGGAAATGATGCAGCTGCTGCTAGAAGCAATATGATAGCTTCTGAAGAT